>NC_086449.1:7616606-7809106 GCF_028390025.1 Pseudophryne corroboree
CCTTAACACAAGACACTACTACCGACACGGATTCTGATTCCAGTGTCGACTATGACGAAGTAAAATTGCACCCTAGGGTGACTAAAACCATTCAGTGTATGATTGTGGCAATAAGGGATGTGTTGCATATTGTGGATGAACCCTCGGTCCCCGACACAAGGGTACACATGTTTAAGGAAAAGAAACAGATTATTAACTTTCCCACATCTCATGAATTAAATTAATTCTTTGGAAAAGCTTGGGAGACTCCGGAAAAGAGACCTCAGATCCCCAAAAGAATTTATATGGCATACCCCTTCCCTAAGCAGGACAGGGAGATTTGGGAATCACCCCCCACTGTGGACAAGGCCCTGACGCGCCTGTCCAAGAAAGTGGCGCTACCGTCTCCTGACACAGCAGCCCTTAAGGACCCTGCAGATCGCAGGCAAGAAACTACCTTAAAGTGTATTTATTCTCATACGGGTGCTGTGCTAAGACAGACAATTGTGTCGGCATGGGTGTGTAGCGCAATTGCAGCTTGGACAAATGAGCTGACAGATCAATTTGATAATATGGATAAGGATACTATATTCTTAACTCTAGCCCATATAAAAGACGCAGTCTTATTTCTGAGGGATGCTCAAAGGGACATTGGATTGCTAGCTTCTAGGGCCAATGCCATGTCTATCTCAGCGAGAAGATCCTTATGGACTCGCCAATGGACGGGTGATGCGGATTCCAAAAAACATATGGAAGTACTACCCTATAAGGGTGATGTATTGTTTGGGGATGGGCTGACGGACCTGGTTTCCACAGCTACAGCAGGTAAATCAAATTTCTTTTTCATCCACTAGGGGTCACTGGAGTACTCTTGGGATATGGACGGCTTCCGTAGGAAACAGGGCACTGAATATTTAAATTTAGAACACTCCACCCCTCCATATCCCCGAGTACCTCAGTGTTTTTTCTGTGCTCGAAGTAGCAACAGGTCAATGTGGCTGGGTCCACGATTTTTTTGAATATTTTTTGTTTTAAGTGACTTTTCTTTTTTCATACACATCCCTTTCCCCCTTCCAAAAGGCAGGGTCAGGGATAGTGCAAGCTGCTAATAGCAGCTGTGGCGTGTCGGTCCTCACTGAATGAGCTCCCTCACAGCCACACAGATCTCCTGCACAGGCTGGCCGGCGCTTGTAGAGAAGCCCCGTCGGAGCCTCACCACAAGCAGCAGGAGTCAAGGTATGTTGAACGGGGCGGTCAGCTCCCGCTGCCGCCCCGCTGTGTGGGGACATTGTTTATATGATGCCGGGATCCCTCTGCAGACGTCCGCCGCCGCTGCTCCGGCCGCCCACGCTGCTCTGGCCCTCACCGCTGCACGGCCGCTGCTCACAGCGATTCAAGACGCGCTCCCCGCTCTCAGTCACTGCGCGTCCCGCTACCCGGCTCCCGCTGGCGGCCCCACACACTGCGCTGCCCGCCCGCACTGCATCCGCAACAGAGCATGCAGGGGGGAGGGGGGGCATTATACTGTGATTATATAACAGAGGGGGCAATCAGCGGCATGAGAGGGAAAACCTGCAGCAACAGCAGTATGCTAGGCTGCAGGGTTAATTACAGGATTTCATATAAATATCACTATTTTAACCATGCTTCCTGTGTCTTCCTGCTGTGATTCCAGAACGTTCCTGTCCTACATCTCTACTCCACCGGAGGCGCAGGGGTGTTAGAGGGAATTTGGGATCACATTTCATAGTACTGGCAACGATATAGAGACACCTTGGTACTATTTTACTGAGTCGTGCAAGTGTCTGTTTTTTGTGTATTGTATTGTCTGTCGCCATAATGAGTAAGGCACCAGCAAAAACTAAAAAGCATAATTGCAAAGTCTGTAGCAGTGTGTTACCGGATGGATCTACCACATATACAGTATGTTTTGTGGATTCGGTTCCGAATAAAATTTCTGCTCCGGTTTTAAAGCCAATTTCCTCCCCGGACCCTCCATGGGGAATGCTAGCCAATGTACTGGCTGGGTTGCAATCAGAATTGACCGCCGCTCGACAGGAGCGGGAAACGGCAAGATTTGAGTCTAGGGTGAGACCGCCAGAACTACCAGAGGGGTCTCAGCCTTGCGAAAGGTCCAAATCCATTTTGGGTAGACGGGATAAATTTCATATGTCTTATGATTTACCTGTTTCGGCTATGTAGCATTCTGACGATTCCATGCCAGACCTCACGGCACAAGATGAGGGTGAGGAGGGCGAAGTGGAGTCAGATAGTGAGGATTTTAATAGCTCTGGTATTGATAATCTCATCAGAGCGGTGCGTCAGTCTCTGAAGTTTACAGAAACTGAGGAGCCTCTCACAAATGATCAGGTCGTCTTTACTAAACGACAGAGAACTCCAATAAGTTTTCCTGTGTCGGAGTCTCTTAATAAGATGTTAGTAGAAACACGACAGACTCCAGATAAACGGTTTTCTATACCTCGCAGATTTAAGTCTAGTTACCCGTTTCCAGATTCTGTGACATGTACATGGGAGAATCCACCAATAGTTGATTTGTCAGTGTCGAAGCTTACGAAGAAATTAACCATACCAGTGCCAGCGGCTACTACGCTTAAAGACCCTTCAGATCGCAAAATAGAAACTATGCTAAAGTCCATGTATGTAGCAGCAGGAGTGCTGCTGAGACCTGGCTTGGTTGGCATTTGGGTCACTAAGGCGCTCATGGTATGGATAACAGAACTCAAGTCTGCCCTCCATGACGAACACCTTATACTTCTTGCTGATCAAATGTGTGAGGCTGCGGAGTATCTCTGTACAGCGTCTACTGACGTCTGTCAGCTCACTTCTTGTATTTCATCGTCGCTAGTTACGGCACGACGAGCACTCTGGCTGCGTTCATGGCAAGCGGAGGCAGAGGTCAAACGAGGTATAGAGGCGTTACCTTACGATGGCAAGAAGTTGTTTGGTCCTGAGTTGGACGCATGGATTGCTGAGGCTATGGGAGGTAAGTCTGTTTTCTTACCATTGCCTCCACCGGCACCAAGAAGGAGGTACTCTGGACCTTCGTTCAAATCCTTTAGACCGCAGTCCTTTCGCGGACGTGGCAGAGGAACAGCCACGCCTGGTAGACGTGGTCGTGGACGTGGTTTCCAACAAACCAACACAAGTCGTCAGGACGCTAAGGTCACCGACAAGCCAGTGGCATGACGGGCTACCAGCCCATCTCGGTTCTCCGATTGTGGGAGCACGCCTTCAGACGTTCCATTTGGCGTGGTTCCAGACATCCGCGGATGGGTGGATCCGCAATTTAGTGTTAAGAGGTTACAAAATAGAGTTAGACTGTCTTCCGCCACTGCGGTTTTTCAAGACAGGATTGCCTCTGTCGGACGACAAGAGGGCGGTTCTGCAAATTGCCATTCAGTCCCTACTGGATTCAGCAGTTTTGATTCCGGTCCCTGTACACCAACAGGGTCAGGGTTATTATTCCAGTCTGTTTGTGGTACCGAAGCCGGATGGCTCAGTCAGACCAATATTGAACTTAAAGGGTCTCAATCAGTACTTAACTTACTACAGATTCAAGATGGAATCTCTGCGCTCATTGATTGCAAGTTTAGAGCCAGGGGAGTTCATGATTGCGCTAGATCTCAAGGATGCGTACTTACACATTCCGATTTGGCAGCCTCATCAGAGGTTCTTGCGGTTTGCAATACGCCACAACCATTACCAGTTTCAGGCTCTACCGTTTTTGCCTATCGTCAGCGCCTCGGGTATTCACAAAGGTGATGTCTGTGATGATAGCTCATCTCAGATCCCTGGGAGTGATAATAGTTCCGTATTTGGACGATCTGCTCATCAAAGCTCCGTCTCAACAGATGCTTCTCCAACATGCGTTGCTAACGTACAATGTACTGGTTCACCACGGTTGGACTGTCAACTTCAAGAAATCACATCTAATTCCGTCTCAACGCCTTCAATTCCTAGGTATGATTTTCGATACGGTCAATCATAGAATTTACCTACCAGAACAGAAAGTACAAATTCTACGCCATCTAGTACAATTAGTGCTCAAGCCACGCACAGTCTCGGTACATTTGTGCATTCGCCTCTTAGGAACAATGGTGGCGGCTTTCGAAGAGCTTCAGTTCGGAAGATTTCACTCGCGTCCATTTCAACTGGATGTGCTCGCCCAGTGGTCGGGCTCGCATCTGCAGATTCACCACAGGGTGAGGTTGTCGCAAAGGGCAAGGGTGTCTCTACTCTGGTGGCTCAAGGAACACAATTTAACCGCAGGGAATCTGTTCGGCGGCTGGAATTGGATAATTCTAACGACGGACGCCAGTCTCAGAGGTTGGGGAGCTGTAGTGCAAAATTGTCAGCTCCAGGGTCTCTGGGCGGATCACGAAAGATTGCTGTCTATAAATGTCCTGGAACTCTGGGCAATTTACAATGCGCTACGACAAGCAGTACACATGCTTCGGTCCCAGACTGTCCAGGTGCAGTCAGACAATGCGACGGCAGTCGCATACATCAACAAACAAGGAGGAACGAGAAGCTGCATGGCAATGCGGGAAGTAGCTCGAATCCTCAATTGGGCGGAATACCACCAGGTGATATTGTCGGCTGTGTTCATTCCGGGAGTGGAAAACTGGGAGGCGGATTATCTCAGTCGTCGGGATTTTCATCCAGGAGAATGGGCATTAAATCCAGAAGTGTTTAACATGTTGGTCCAGAGGTGGGGTTACCCTCAAGTGGACCTGATGGCGTCTCGACACAATCACCAAACGCTTCAGTATGTGTCCAGAACGAGAGATCCAAAGGCAGTGGCGGTGGATGCTCTCACCGTCGCGTGGCCGTACAGCCTCGTGTATCTGTTTCCACCATTTACGCTGCTCCCTCTGGTGCTAAAACGGATCAAAAGAGAGTCTGTCACAGTCATACTAGTGGCGCCTCATTGGCCTCGGAGAGCTTGGTTCTCGGATCTCCGCGGACTACTCGCAGACGATCCTTGGCCGCTCCCACTACGTCCAGACCTGTTACAACAGGGTCCGTTCCTTTACCCCGATTTAGCGCGGCTGCGTTGGACGGGGTGACTGTGGAGACCGCCCTCTTAAGAAGAGAGGGCATTCCAGAATCGGTTATACCAACCATGTTACGAGCTAGGAAGCCGGTTACGGCAGCTCATTATTACAGAATTTGGCGTGCCTATATAGGTTGGTGTGAAGCTCGGAAGTTTCCGACATCATCTTTCAAGTTATCCAGTCTTTTGTTATTTCTACAAACGGGGTTAGATGGAGGACTGCGTTTATCTACACTAAAGGTGCAGGTATCTGCGTTGTCAATTTATTTTCAAAGACGATTGGCTCTATTGCCGTCTATACGCACTTTTCTCCAAGGTGTCCTCAGAGTACAGCCTCCATTCATTCCACCTACAGCGCCATAGGACTTGAATCTGGTTTTAGATTTCTTACAGTCTTCATATTTTGAACCCTTACAACAAGTGGATATAAAGTTACTCACTTGGAAAACAATTTTTCTTCTAGCCTTAGCTTCGGCAAGGCGTGTTTCAGATTTGGATGCCTTGTCATGCAAGCCACCGTATTTGGTGTTTCATGATGACAGAGCGGAATTTCGGACGAATCCCGTTTTCTTACCAAAGGTAGTGTCATCTTTTCACATCAATCAACCAATAGTAGTTCCTGTGTTGACAGCACATTCTGGAACTCTGGATGTGGTACGCGCATTACGCGTTTATGTATCCCGAACGTCTACAGTTCGTAAGACGGATACGTTGTTTGTTCTCTATGATGCGGCCAAGATGGGTTGGCCAGCGTCTAAGCAGACCTTATCCAGATGGATAAAACTGACTATACGTCAGGCTTACCTTCATGCTAGGTTACAGCCGCCTACATCAGTAACAGCTCATTCCACACGTTCTGTGGGAACTTCATGGGCAGCTGGTCGTGGAGCTTCTACGACGCAGCTTTGCCGTGCGGCTACATGGTCTTCAGTGCACACGTTTGTGCGGTTTTACAAGTTTGATACGTTTGCGGCGTCAGCATCTAGCTTTGGCCGCCTAGTGTTACAGGTGCCAAACAGCTCTCCCGCCCACGGGGGAAGCTTTGGTACGTCCCAAGAGTACTCCAGTGACCCCTAGTGGATGAAAAAGAAAATAGGATTTTGGTACTTACCAGGTAAATCCTTTTCTTTGAATCCATAGGGGGCACTGGACGCCCACCCAGAGCAGTTTTACCTGGTTTGTGGTAAGTTCAGAGGATCTTATGGTAACACACTCTCACCGACTGGTTCAAATTATCAAGTGCTGGTTATGGTGTCAACTGTTTAGTTGTCAGTAACGTTATGTGTCAACTTCGTTGTTGTCCGTTATGTTATATGTAATACTCCATTGTCAACCTCTCTATAGTTCCTGTTCGGCTCAGTAAAAAACAGTGAGGTACTCGGGGATATGGAGGGGTGGAGTGTTCTAAATTTAAATATTCAGTGCCCTGTTTCCTACGGAAGCCGTCCATATCCCAAGAGTACTCCAGTGCCCCCTATGGATTCAAAGAAAAGGATTTACCTGGTGAGTACCAAAATCCTATTTTTTTACCATATATTCCCCAACAGCAAAAGAAAGTAACACCCTATCAGATGCAGTCCTTTCGGTCGCACAAGTCCAGAAGAGGTCGGGGATCCTCTTTCCTCGCCAGAGGTAAGGGCAGAGGCAAAAGAGCACCTGCTTCGGCAGGTGCCCAGGAACAAAAGTCCTCCCCGGCTGCTCCAAAACCCACAGCATGACGCTGGGGCTCCCCTGAGGGAGTCCGCATCAGTGGGGGCACGTCTTCGACTTTTCAGTCAGGCCTGGGTCAGTTCAGACTTGAATCCCTGGGTGTTGGACATAGTTTCCCAGGGTTACAAATTGGAATTCGAGGATGTTCCCCCACGCTGATTTTTCAAATCGGCCCTACCAGCTTCCACATCGGAAAGGGATATAGTGTTAGCTGCAATTCAGACGCTGTGTATACAGCAAGTGATAATCAAGGTTCCCCTGCACCAGCAGGGAAGAGGTTACTACTCAACCCTATTTGTGGTCCCAAAACCGGACGGTTCGGTCAGACCTATTTTGAATCTGAAATCCCTAAACCTGTACATAAAAAGATTCAAATTCAAAATGGAATCTCTCAGAGCGATAATAGCCAACATGGAGGAAGGGGAGTTTATGGTGTCTCTGGACATAAAGGATGCGTACCTTCATGTCCCCATATATGCCCCCCATCAGGAATACCTGAGATTCGCTGTACAGGATTGTCTTTATCAATTTCAGACGTTGCCGTTTGGACTCTTCACCGCCCCGAGGATTTTCACCAAGATAATGGCGGAAATGATGGTGGTCCTGCGCAAGCATGGAGTCACAATTATCCCATACTTGGACAATCTCCTGATAAAAGCGAGATCAAGGGAGAAATTGCTGAGCAGTGTGGCGCTCTCTCTGAGAGTGCTCCAGCAACACGGTTGGATTCTAAATCTACCGAAGTCACAGTTGATTCCGACAACTCGACTACCGTTCCTAGGTATGATACTGGATACGGAACAAATGAAGGTCTTCCTCCCAATAGAGAAAGCCCAGGACTTCCAGAACATGGTCAGAGACCTGCTAAAACCGAAAAGGGTGTCAGTTCACCAATGCACTCGAGTTCTGGGAAAAATGGTGGCGGCCTACGAGGCCATTCCCTTCGGAAGGTTCCATGCAAGGACTTTTCAATGGGACCTTCTGGACAAGTGGTCCGGGTCCCATCTGCACTTACATCGGAAAATAACTCTGTCCCCAGGGGCCAGAGTGTCCCTCCTGTGGTGGTTGCAAAGTGCTCACCTCCTGGAGGGTCGCAGGTTCGGAATTCAGTATTGGATCCTGGTTACCACGGACGCGAGCCTCCGAGGATGGGGAGCGGTCACACAGGGAAAAAAATTTCAGGGTCTTTGGTCAGACCAGGAGTCCTGTCTACACATCAATGTGTTGGAACTCAGGGCCATTTACAACGGCCTTCGACAAGCGGAGAGTCTTCTTCGAAACCTACCGGCTCTGATTCATTCAGACAATGTCACAGCAGTGGCTCATGTAAACCGCCAAGGCGGGACACGAAGCAGAGTCGCGATGGCGGAAGCCACAAGGATCCTTCGCTGGGCGGAAAATCATGTAAGCGCTCTGTCGGCTGTCTTCATTCCGGGAGTGGACAACTGGGAAGCAGACTTCCTCAGCAGACACGATCTCCATCCAGGAGAGTGGGGACTTCATCAAGAAGTCTTTGCAGATGTAACGCGTCTTTGGGGAACTCCTCAAATAGACATGATGACGTCACGCCTCAACAAAAAGCTTCGGAGGTATTGTGCCAGGTCTCGGGACCCTCAGGCAGTAGCAGTAGACGCTCTGGTAACACCGTGGGTGTTCAAATCGGTCTACGTGTTTCCTCCTCTTCCTCTCATCACAAAAGTGTTGAGGATCATAAGACGAAGAAGAGTACAGACGATACTCGTTGTCCCAGACTGGCCTCGAAGGGCCTGGTACTCGGATCTACAAGAGATGCTCACAGGAGATCCCTGGCCTGTTCCTCTCAGGGAAGACCTGTTGCAACAGGGGCCCTGTGTATTTCAAGACTTACCGCGGTTACGTTTGACGGCATGACGGTTGAACGCCGAATCCTAGCGAAAAAGGGGATTCCGGAAGAGGTCATCCCTACTTTAATAAAGGCTAGGAAGGAGGTGACGGTAAAACATTATCACTGTATCTTGCGAAAGTATGTGTCTTGGTGTGAGTCCAAGAATGCGCCTACGGAAGATTTTCATCTGGGTCGTTTTCTCCACTTCCTACAGACTGGAGTGGATATGGGCCTGAAATTAGGCTCTGTTAAGGTACAGATTTCAGCCCACTCGATTTTCTTTCAGAAGGAATTGGCTTCTCTTCCAGAAGTCCAGACGTTTGTAAATGGAGTGCTGCACATCCAGCCTCCTTTTGTGCCTCCAGTGGCACCATGGGACTTGACCGTGGTGTTGCAGTTCTTAAAATCACACTGGTTTGAACCGCTTAACAAGGTTGAGTTGAAATTTCTTACCTGGAAGATGGTCATGTTGTTGGCCTTAGCATCAGCAAGGCGAGTGTCAGAATTGGCGGCTTTGTCACACAAGAGCCCCTACTTGATTTTTCATGTGGATCGAGCTGAATTGAGGACACGTCCGCAATTTTTGCCTAAAGTGGTTTCTTCATTCCATATGAATCAACCTATTGTGGTGCCTGTGGCTACAAGTGACCTGGAGGATTCCAGATACCTGGATGTAGTCAGGGCCTTAAAGATTTATGTAGCCAGAACGGCTAAAATTAGGAAAACAGAGGCTCTGTTTGTCCTGTATGCGGCCAATAAGATTGGCGCTCCTGCTTCGAAGCAGACTATTGCTCGCTGGATCTGTAATACGATTCAGCAGGCTCATTCTACGGCTGGATTGCCGGTACCAAATTCGGTTAAAGCCCATTCCACTAGGAAGGTGGGCTCTTCTTGGGCGGCTGCCCGAGGTGTCTCGGCATTACAACTTTGCCGAGCGGCGACTTGGTCGGGGTCAAACACTTTTGCTAAATTCTACAAGTTTGATACCCTGGCTGATGAGGACCTAGCGTTTGCTCAGTCGGTGCTGAGTCATACGCACTCTCCCGCCCGATTGGATGCTTTGGTATAAACCCCATGGTCCTTACGGAGTCCCCAGCATCCTCTAGGACGTAAAAGAAAATAAGATTTTAAACCTACCGGTAAATCTATTTCTCCTAGTCCGTAGAGGATGCTGGGTGCCCGTCCCAGTGCGGACATATTTCTGCATGACTTGTATATAGTTGTTGCTTACATAAGGGTTATGTTACAGTTGACATCGGTCTTGGACCGTTACTGTTGTTTTTGTTCATACTTTTAACTGGTTATGTATGTTCCAGGTTACATGGTATGATTGGTGTGGGCTGGTATGAATCTTGCCTTTGGATTGCTAAATCCTGCCTTGTATTGTCCATCTCCTCTTGGCACAGTTCTCTAACTGAGGTCTGGAGGAGGGGCATAGAGGGAGGAGCCAGTGCACACCCATAGTCAAAGTTCTTTTTAGGTGCCCTATCTCCTGCGGAGCCCGTCTATACCCCATGGTCCTTACGGAGTCCCCAGCATCCTCTACGGACTAGGAGAAATAGATTTACCGGTAGGTTTAAAATCTTATTTTTTCTTCCTCACATCATGACACAGTCGCCCTCCCCACACTAAATGTAATCACATACTCACCGTGTCCCGCAAGATCAACGCACTCGCCACCTGAAATAATCTGTGCCGCTGTGACCATTTTAATCATCATGTTGTTCTGTTCCTGCCCCCACTTCAAAAGCGGGCTGACACGGGTGTGCAGGGGGTAGAGTCGTAATAAGGAGACGCTGCTCAGACCCCCGTCACCCGTAAACCAGTTTATCCCATGGGCGTCATTATGTTACAGGGAGTTCTCTGTCTCTCTTCCCTGCAGGAAATCGCCTCTTACCTTATCACCTTCGAGAAGCACGACGAATGGCTATCCTGCGCCCCTAAGACCAGGTACAGTACCTGCATATTTATTATGGGCCCGCTTTTCCATTCCCATCTCCAAGTTACTTACAGGATGCCTGATTTTCTCTATTATTGTTAGACATCGCCTGATATGTAACCAGCGCTAATTCTTTAGAGACTTCTCCTTGGAAGACTTGTATCCGCATTAATATCTATGGCCGCAGTTTACATTTTTAAGAAATAAAGCAACAACCTCTGTCCGCCTGTTACTGAGCCGTTCCCACAGACCCCCTATATTCACGCTGGCGACTGTCTGCGCCGCTGCAGGAGTCTACTGTCGCCAAATAGCAAGGGACGCAGACAAGAGCCTGAACAAGGCTTGTGTAGCAGATGACTGAAGACCTCCGGCCACCTGCAGACAGTGAACGCAGCCAGTATTTGTGCTGTACCAACCGTAGCATAAATATGACCTCATACCCTGAATATTGGTTCAGCCGACCCCCCCCCCCCCCCCCATTCCCCCCACGCAATAATGCAATTTAATACCTCGTGCAAACAACCAGGAATTAGTATACCTGTTACTGATATATAGTGGCAGGTGGTAAACTTTGTTGCTCTCTGTCCTGTCCCCTAGACCCCAGAACGGTTCCATCATCCTATACAACCGGAAGAAGGTGAAATACCGGAAAGATGGCTATTGTTGGAAGAAGAGGAAGGACGGAAAGACCACACGGGAAGATCACATGAAGCTGAAAGTGCAGGGTATGGAGGTGAGTTTATCTCGGAGACGCTTGTGCTTTGGTTACAGCCCGTGCGCAGTTTATCAGCGTTCGTGTTGCGGCGATGGGATTGGCTGCGAGCAGAGGAAAGCAGCCGCTATAATATAAATATAGAGATGAGAAGGAAATTGCTCATAGCTTGGCTGTCTCTCCCAGGCAGTCAGTGTAACGGTGGTTGTGTTCTCTCCCTAGTGCCTCTATGGATGCTACGTCCACTCGTCCATTGTTCCAACCTTTCACCGACGCTGCTACTGGCTCCTACAGGTGAGTATTGGCGGCCGGCGGATGTGCGTGGTCTCTCACTGCCTTCTAGAAATTTTATTTCACTTTGCAGTTTGTGAAGTGGCCACAAGGTGTCCTCGGTGGTCTGCTGGCCTTTGTGGATTGTACAACTGATCAAGCAAACTAATAATATTTTGTGTAAGTGGGGGATTTAAGTAATCTCATTCATATATAGGTACTGGTCTGTGCGAGTTTTCAGTACGCTGTGATGCCAGCTCACTGGCGGAATTTCCTGCCCAATAACCCGCTGTCAATTCAATCTCCCCCACTGATCGCTTACAGAGGACCTGTCTTTGCCTTGATCGTGAACGAACAATTATTATTGTTTCAGAACCCAGATATTGTTCTAGTTCACTATCTGAATGTTCCAGCCATTGAGGATTGTGGGAAGATCTGCGGCCCCATTCTGTGCTCCACAAGTAGTGACCGGAAAGAGTGGATGAAATGGAGCAAAGAAGATCTCATCAGCCAACTGAAACCCATGTGTAAGGGGCAAGAGGGGTGTAGAGAGTAGTGGGAGGGTATCTATCATCCGGAACCCATGTGTAAGGGACAAGGGGGGCGTAGAGAGTAGTGGGAGCTTATCAATCATCCGGAACCCATGTGTAAGGGACAAGAGGGGTGTAGAGAGTAGTGGGAGGGTATCTATCATCCGAAAACCCATGTGTAAGGGACAAGAGGGGGGTGTAGAGAGTAGTGGGAGCTTATCAATCATCCGGAACCCATGGGTAAGGGACAAGAGGGGTGTAGAGAGTAGTGGGAGGGTATCTATCATCCGGAACCCATGTGTAAGGGGCAAGAGGGGTGTAGAGAGTAGTGGGAGGGTATCTATCATCCGAAAACCCATGTGTAAGGGACAAGAGGGGTGTAGAGAGCAGTGGGAGCTTATCTATCATCCGGAACCCAAGTGTAAGGGACAAGAGGGGTGTAGAGAGTAGTGGGAGGGTATCTATCATCCGAAAACCCATGTGTAAGGGACAAGAGGGGGGTGTAGAGAGTAGTGGGAGCTTATCAATCATCCGGAACCCATGTGTAAGGGGCAAGAGGGGTGTAGAGAGTAGTGGGAGGGTATCTATCATCCGAAACCCATATGTAAGGGACAAGAGGGGTGTAGAGAGTAGTGGGAGCTTATCAATCATCCGGAACCCATGGGTAAGGGACAAGAGGGGTGTAGAGAGTAGTGGGAGCTTATATATTATCCGGAACCAATGTGTAAGGGGCAAGAGGGGTGTAGAGAGTAGTGGGAGGGTATCTATCATCCGAAAACCCATGTGTAAGGGACAAGAGGGGTGTAGAGAGTAGTGGGAGGGTATCTATCATCCGAAAACCCATGTGTAAGGGACAAGAGGGGGGTGTAGAGAGTAGTGGGAGCTTATCAATCATCCGGAACCCATGTGTAAGGGGCAAGAGGGGTGTAGAGAGTAGTGGGAGGGTATCTATCATCCGAAACCCATATGTAAGGGACAAGAGGGGTGTAGAGAGCAGTGGGAGCTTATCTATCATCCGGAACCCATGTGTAAGGGACAAGAGGGGTGTAGAAAGAGGTTACTGCACCTTTCAGTGGGTGAGGGAGGGGTAGATCCACCTTTTGATATTTTGCCTTCTTTACAGTTCATGGCGTTAAGTGGTCCTGCAGTAACGGGAACGGAACTAGCGAGTTCTCCATAGAGCAACTTGTACAGCAGACGCTGGAAACACACCAAGCCAAACCCCCACCCCGCACCCACACCTGTCTGTGTAACACCACTCTGGGTGAGTCCGCGTACTCCCGTACACCCCACACCTGTCCGCGTGCTCCCGTACACCCCACACCTGTCTGTGTACTCCCGTACACCCCACACCTGTCTGTGTACTCCCATACACCCCACACCTGTCTGTGTACTCCCTTACACCCCACACCTGTCTGTGTACTCCCGTACAACCCACACCTGTCTGTGTAGTCCAGTACACCCCACACCTGTCTGTGTACTCCTATACACCCCACACCTGTCTGTGTACTCCTATACACCCCACACCTGTCTGTGTACTCCCTTACACCCCACACCTGTCTGTGTACTCCCATAACACCCCACACCTGTCTGTGTACTCCCGTACAACCCACACCTGTCTGTGTAGTCCAATACACCCCACACCTGTCTGTGTACTCCTATACACCCCACACCTGTCTGTGTACTCCCTTACACCCCTCACCTGTCTGTGTACTCCCTTACACCCCTCACCTGTCTGTGTGCTCCAATACACCCCACACCTGTCTGTGTACTCCCATACACCCCACACCTGTCTGTGTACTCCCATACACCCCACACCTGTCTGTGTACTCCCTTACACCCCTCACCTGTCTGTGTACTCCCTTACACCCCTCACCTGTCTGTGTGCTCCAATACACCCCACACCTGTCTGTGTACTCCAATACACCCCACACCTGTCTGTGTACTCCCATACACCCCACACCTGTCTGTGTACTCCTATACACCCCACACCTGTCTGTGTACTCCCGTACAACCCACACCTGTCTGTGTACTCCCTTACACCCCTCACCTGTCTGTGTACTCCTATACACCCCACACCTGTCCGTGTACTCCCGTACAACCCACACCTGTCTGTGTGTGTTCTCCATACACCTCAATTCTGTGTAACACCAGTGTGTGTGTGTGATCTCTGTACATTGTGCGTGTGTCCCGGTAACAGGAGAGAACCTGTGCCCATACCACGTCTAGTTTATTTGCGTTTTCGTTTTCATCCAGCACAGCGTTTCCCCAGACACACTAACAGTCCCTTGTTTTAGTGATATCCCTGCTTGAGCACAGATTCTTAAATCAGAATAACAAAAGTACTAATTAAGTCACCTGTGTTTAAGTATAGCTATCCTTAAAACCTGGCCTGTTAGTGTGCCTTGAGAACCGTGGTTGGGAACCCCTGATCTAGTGTGATGTCTCCTGTCTCGCCAGTTTCATCTCTCACACCTAAATGAGCATTTTGTCTTTTTCCTTAAGGATCATCCGGCAGCGTTCCTCACAAATGTACCAGCACCAAGCACCGCATCATCTCTCCAAAGGTGGAGCCTCGACTGTGCCCATTCCCTGCTCTTACCGAGGTTCAGAACTTCTCTTCGTCTTCTACGGAGCCAGACCAAGGCAAGGAACGAAGACCAGGGCATAGGGGGGCCAAGGCACCTTTGGCCAATGACGCCAGCTCCTCACATTCCTTCCCAGACCTACCAGACACCACTCAGACCTCCCCTCCGCTGACGCTCACAAATGGATTCTACGCCGATAGGGAGCTGGCTGGAGTCACCATAACGACCACCCCTGGTGTTCCCGGCATTAGTGCGGTGCTGGTGATGACCGGAATTGCAGAGAAGCCCCTGGCATTGACACCCAGCCAACATCTTTTGCCAGCAGACGCCGTAAACCAACCTGCCACCGTACCGGTCGGCATTTCCATCCTGCCTACGCCCGTAGAGGGCCTCCTGCTCTCCTCCTCACACAGCCTGGAGGTAGCCATGGAGGCAGCTCCCGGGGGAAGCAATGGAACGTTCGACCCAGACTCCTTCCTCAATAGCCCAAGGGAAGGACAGACTTACGGGGGAGCGGCGAAGACAGGTGACTTTAAAACGGAGATGATTGACGGAGGGATGGAGGACTTGGGCTCCAAGGTGGGGAGTTACATGGAAACAGGCAATCTAACAGAAGCTGGATTAGTCACAAACATGGCCGAGGAGAAGCCAAGTGTGGGAAAGACAGGGATGGAGGAGGAGGAGAGTGGTGTGGCGGAGGAGGTCAGCCACGGATCGGAGATTGAAATGGAGGAGACAAAGGATGAGCAGGTCAGCTCCAGCGATGAGGTGAGAAAGGACATTGTATCAGCAGGGGAAGGGCAGGAGGACGACGGTGAAGCCCCGGGAACCCACATGAACGACCTCTATTCCATCATCCAAAATGATTTGAGTTCTTCCTCTGGGGCGTCCAGTGTGCACATGGAGCTTTCTGCGGAAAACTTCAACATCTCCTTTGATAGCCAGTTCCCGGACCTCATCTCTGATTTGATGACTGACGAAGCTGCCCCAGGAGGGTATGAACAGTTTGGGGAACCTCAAGCCAATTCTTCACCAGTTCAAGCGGGATATGGACAACCCCAGCAGATGCAGCCATTGGGAGGAAGCACTTCTGCAGTTACAGACCCGTTCCCTGAGCCAGGCGACACTTCAGTAGGGCTAGTGGAAATTACAGACTTCTCTCCGGAATGGTCCTATCCTGAGGTAAGTGGTCCTCCTCCCACTCTCTGTGTGTTTTCCTGTTCCTGTCCTTTCCTTGCTGCTCTGGTGCCTGTAACAGCGCCATCTGCAGGCTCGGGTAATAGTGAGTGCTAAGCTTACCATTGTGCAACTGGTTTATACCTGGCGATTGTGTGGCTGGAACCTGTTCTGCCCCGCCATTGCTTTTTGTTTCCCCCCCCCCCACTATAGGTGTTTACTAATCCCCCCATCGCCTGGCGCTGCTGCAGGAACCCCTTATGGCGCTTCATGAATAAATGATGAAATCGATTTAAATGGAAATTCTTGGTGAAAAAGTTGGTTTTGGTACGGAGAACAGGTCCTGTCTCTCAGTAAGACACCAGGACGGGCAGACACTCACGTTCTGAGATTATCCGTGTCCCGTGGCAAGCTTGTTCAGGCTGGTGACACTGGCAGCTCCTGGACTTCTTTCCTTTTTGGAGATTGTGCTGTCGCACTGCCACTGGAAGAAACGGGTAAATTAGAGGAAAATTCTGCTGAACCGTCAAAGGGCGGTATTCAGTTAGCCCCGTAAAAATTTTTGACCGATGGTCATTTTGGGCTATTTGTTACCCACCTCTTGAAAAAGCGGCAATCTGCATAGAAACGCGTTGAGGACACGGCTGTACCACCTGTTGCCGCTCTTATGCACCACTTTGTTTGCCAGCTACCACGGATTGACCTATTGTTTGTCCGCCGTGCTCGGGGATTACTTGCACAGCGCTTCACATCTTGCAAGGGGTATAGCAGAAGGCATTTTTGCTCCAGGCAGAGCATCGCCTGCTCCCAGAAGACTCCGGCAGGGAGTAATGAATTCTGGACGCTATCCCCCGCATGACACGCTCAGTGCCAATTCCAGCACCTGGAGCATTGGTGAGTGCTAGCCGCGTTTGAGACTGATGGGACTTTTGTGACGAGGCATCTTCAATCTTGGTACATTTATTGGAGCTCCTTAATCTGGCACTCTGCTTATTATAGCTCATATTGGTTACCATGCTCTCTCTGCACAGCGATCCACGCATGGCATGCCAATTCCAGTTCCGGCTCTCCGCAGTGCTCTGCTCACTCTCCACTTACCCAGCTTTCGGGCCTTCTTCCTCCACACCAGAGTTCCCTCTAAAACTCAGACATGGGTGCTGCAATGACACTTTCAACCAGCAGACCACTGATTCCCCAATCACAGGCTCTGCAGCGGTCACCTGATTCTGCACACCAATCCGCTGCTGTTCTCTGCTTCACCAATCCCTGGCCTAGCAGCGGTCATCTGACCGGTTCCTCCTATTACCGCTCTCCGGAGGGGGATATAAGGATTGACCAGACAGACTGCAGGTGCCCTTAATAACGTCGCTTCACTGAGCGACGTCTCTGGGCTCCAGTCTTTGTACTTCTGCAGCTTGTGGTAGTACCCAGTTTGTTCCATCGGTTCCAGTCCGATAATCCTGTACCCTCGGTTCGGGTCCGATAATCCTGTACCCTCGGTTCCAGTCCGATAATCCTGTACCCTCGGTTCCAGTCCGATAATCCTGTACCCTCGGTTCCAGTCCGATAATCCTGTACCCTCGTTTCGGGTCCGATAATCCTGTACCCTCGGTTCCGGTCCAATTATTCTGTACCCTCGGTTCCAGTCCGATAATCCTGTACCCCCGGTTCCAGTCCGATAAACCTGTACCCTCGGTTCCAGTCCGATAATCCTGAACCCTCAATTCCAGTCCGATAATCCTGTACCCTCGATTCCGGTCCAATTATTCTGTACCCTCGGTTCCAGTCCGATAATCCTGTACCCTCGGTTCCAGTCCGGTAATCCTGTTCCCTCAGTTCCAGTCCGATTATTCTGTAACCTCGGTTCCAGTCCGATAATCCTGTACCCTCAGTTCCAGTCCGATAATCTTGTACCCTCGGTTCCAGTCCGATTATTCTGTAACCTCGGTTCCAGTCCGATAATCCTGTACCCTCTGTTCCAGTCTGATAATCCTGTACCCTCGGTTCCAGTCCGATAATTCTGTACCCTCGGTTCCAGTCTGATAATCCTGTACCCTCGGTTCCAGTCTGATAATCCTGTACCATCGGATCCAGTCTGATAATCCTGTACCCTCGGTTCCAGTCTGATAATTCTGTACCCTCGGTTCCAGTTTGATAATCCTGTACCCTCAGTTCCAGTCTGATAATCCTGTACCCTCGGTTCCAGTCCGATTATTCTGTAACCTCGGTTCCAGTCCGATAATCCTGTACCCTCTGTTCCAGTCTGATAATCCTGTACCCTCGGTTCCAGTCCGATAATTCTGTACCCTCGGTTCCAGTCTGATAATCCTGTACCCTCGGTTCCAGTCTGATAATCCTGTACCATCGGATCCAGTCTGATAATCCTGTACCCTCGGTTCCAGTCTGATAATTCTGTACCCTCGGTTCCAGTCTGATAATCCTGTACCCTCAGTTCCAGTCTGATAATCCTGTACCCTCGGTTCCAGTCCGATAATCCTGTACCCTCGGTTCCAGTCTGATAATCCTGTACCCTCGGTTCCAGTCCGATAATTCTGTACCCTCGGTTCCAGTCTGATAATCCTGTACCCTCGGTTCCAGTCTGATAATCCTGTACCATCGGATCCAGTCTGATAATCCTGTACCCTCGGTTCCAGTCTGATAATTCTGTACCCTCGGTTCCAGTTTGATAATCCTGTACCCTCAGTTCCAGTCTGATAATCCTGTACCCTCGGTTCCAGTCCGATTATTCTGTAACCTCGGTTCCAGTCCGATAATCCTGTACCCTCTGTTCCAGTCTGATAATCCTGTACCCTCGGTTCCAGTCCGATAATTCTGTACCCTCGGTTCCAGTCTGATAATCCTGTACCCTCGGTTCCAGTCTGATAATCCTGTACCATCGGATCCAGTCTGATAATCCTGTACCCTCGGTTCCAGTCTGATAATTCTGTACCCTCGGTTCCAGTCTGATAATCCTGTACCCTCAGTTCCAGTCTGATAATCCTGTACCCTCGGTTCCAGTCCGATAATTCTGTACCCTCGGTTCCAGTCTGATAATCCTGTGCCATCGGATCCAGTCTGATAATCCTGTACCCTTGGTTCCAGTCCGATAATCCTGTACCCTCGGTTCCAGTCTGATTATTCTGTACCCTCTGTTCCAGTCCGATAATCCTGTACCCTCGGTTCCAGTCCAATAATCCTGTACCCTCGGTTCCAGTCCAATAATCCTGTACCCTCAGTTCCAGTCCGATAATCCTGTACCCTCGGTTCCAGTCCAATAATCCTGTACCCTCGGTTCCAGTCCGATAATCCTGTACCCTCGGTTCCAGTCCAATAATCCTGTACCCTTGGTTCCAGTCCGATTATTCTGTACCCTCTGTTCCAGTCCGATAATCCTGTACCCTCGGTTCCAGTCCGATAATCCTGTACCCTCAGTTCCAGTCCGATAATCCTGTACCCTCGGTTCCAGTCCGATAATCCTGTGCCATCGGATCCAGTCTGATAATCCTGTACCATCGATTCCAGTCCGATAATCCTGTGCCATCGGATCCAGTCTGATAATCCTGTACCCTCGGTTCCTGTCCGATTATCCTGTGCCATCGGATCCAGTCTGATAATCCTGTACCCTCGGTTCCAGTCTGATAATCCTGTACCATCGATTCCAGTCCGATATCCAGTGCCATTGGCTCCAGTCTGATAACTTGTGTAATCGGTTCTAGTCTGTCTCTCTGTGCCGTTGGTTTTAGTCCAATCCCTTGTATCATCGATTCTAGCTCTCTCAGAATCTTAGTCGTCAAAGGTCCACAGGCGTCAGTAGAGGGTAACCCAGGCAGAGGGCCGCGGCCTGCTCGTTGGGCGCAGAAAAACCCAAATCCCCTTGCTGGACGTCCCTGGAGAAGACCACCGGCAAGTTATACTCCGCGCCTCTGTCCTGGGTAGTCGTCAGTTCCCTAGTACCCGTCTGTGACCTCACTATTCAGCACAAGTAACCAGTCTGCAAGCCTCAAGCTCCAGTCCTCCTATCTTCCTGCTCATGCACAAGAATTATCCGAGACCTCCAAGCCTCCACTTCACAGTGTCCACCACTGCGGTCACAGCCGGGAGCACAAAACCTCACACGTAGCGTCCATCCGGATGGATATATGTGAGGGAGGAGCTCAATCGATCAGGTCATTTAAAGGTCCAACATCCCTATGGAGAGTCTGTGTGGTTGGGTTCCGGTGCCCTTCAAAGGGTGGTGGGAAACTCAGAACACTGCTGGTGTAGTGACGTCCGGTGATCTGCAGGGGGCACCTGTGTGCTCAATTCTCATGGAAAGTAAAGCTCTTGGATAAGGAGTTGTTCCATAAAACACAGGATAGTTCCTAAAGTCATGTTTATATGTCTGTATAGATATACTATTGTAGTATAGATTACATAAATGAAGAAACCGGAGGACAGTATATGTTATATATTTGGTGTCATCAGACGTTGGTCCCTTGCAGTCACCATTGCAGAAGACCTTCCTGACCGCAGTGATGACAACGAAGTGGAGAAGTGTTTCATCCAGGTGTCCAGTTCTGTCCGTCGCAGTGTGACATTCAGGCGTTCCTGTGCTCCTCCATTTCTCATTGTGTAGGGATCTATATTCCCTGTAGTCTGGCTGGGATCCTTTGTGTCGCTTGCCTTGGGGTAAGCGGCCTCTTCAGCTCACGACGCCCTACGTACCGGCCAAGCAGCCATTCTGTTGGTGCCCGCCATCACTGGTAGAGTGGTGGAACAGGGTCACTGGTCCCTGGATGATAGTGATACTTATCCCATAATACAGGACAGCTGCTACACACACTCAGGGGAGTATACACTCACCCAGTGCATCTGGGGACACTCCCATAATACAGGACAGCTGCTACACACACTCAGGGGAGCACACACTCAGCCAGTGCATCCGGGGACAGTCCCATAATACAGGACAGCTGCTACACACACTCAGGGGAGCACACACTCAGCCAGTGCATCTGGGGACAGTCCCATAATACAGGACAGCTGCTACACACACTCAGGGGAGCACACACTCAGCCAGTGCATCTGGGGACACTCCCATAATACAGGACAGCTGCTACACACACTCAGGGGAGCACACACTCAGCCAGTGCATCCGGGGACAGTGCCATAATACAGGACAGCTGCTACACACACTCAGGGGAGTATACACTCAGCCAGTGCATCCGGGGACAGTCCCATAATACAGGACAGCTGCTACACACACTCAGGGGAGCACACACTCAGCCAGTGCATCCGGGGACAGTCCCATAATACAGGACTACTGCTACACACACTCAGGGGAGCACACACTCAGCCAGTGCATCCGGGGACAGTCCCATAGTACAGGACAGCTGCTACACACACTCAGGGGAGCACACACTCAGCCAGTGCACCTGGGGACAGTCCCATAATACAGGACAGCTGCTACACACACTCAGGGGAGCACACACTCAGCCAGTGCATCCGGGGACAGTCCCATAATACAGGACGGCTGCTACACACACTCAGGGGAGCACACACTCATCCAGTGCACCTGGGGACAGTCCCATAATACAGGACAGCTGCTACACACACTCAGGGGAGCACACACTCAGCCAGTGCATCCGGGGACAGTCCCATAATACAGGACAGCTGCTACACACACTCAGGGGAGCACACACTCAGCCAGTGCATCCGGGGACAGTCCCATAATACAGGACAGCTGATACACACACTCAGGGGAGCTCACACTCAGCCAGTGCATCCGGGGACAGTCCCATAATACAGGACAGCTGCTACACACACTCAGGGGAGCACACACTCAGCCAGTGCATCCGGGGACAGTACATAATACAGGACAGCTGCTACACACACTCAGGGGAGCACACACTCAGCCAGTGCATCCAGGGAAAGTCCCATAATACAGGACAGCTGCTACACACACTCAGGGCAGCACACACTCAGCCAGTGCACCTGGGGACAGTCCCATAATACAGGACAGCTGCTACACACACTCAGGGGAGCACACACTCAGCCAGTGCACCTGGGGACAGTCCCATAATACAGGACAGCTGCTACACACACTCAGGGGAGCACACACTCAGCCAGTGCATCCGGGGACAGCCCCATAATACAGGACAGCTGCTACACACACTCAGGGGAGCACACACTCAGCCAGTGCATCCGGGGACAGTCCCATAATACAGGACAGCTGATACACACACTCAGGGGAGCACACACTCAGCCAGTGCATCCGGGGACAGTCCCATAATACAGGACAGCTGCTACACACACTCAGGGGAGCACACACTCAGCCAGTGCACCTGGGGACAGTCCTATAATACAGGACAGCTGCTACACACACTCAGGGGAGCACACACTCAGCCAGTGCACCTGGGGACAGTCCCATAATACAGGACAGCTGCTGCTACACACTCAGGGGAGCACACACTCAGCCAGTGCATCCGGGGACAGTCCCATAATACAGGACGGCTGCTACACACACTCGGGAGCACACACTCAGCCAGTGCACCTGGGGACAGTCCAATAATACAGGACAGCTGCTACACACACTCAGGGGAGCACACACTCAGCCAGTGCATCCGGGGACAGTCCCATAATACAGGACAGCTGATACACACACTCAGGGGAGCACACACTCAGCCAGTGCATCCGGGGACAGTCCCATAATACAGGACGGCTGCTACACACACTCAGGGGAGCACACACTCAGCCAGTGCATCCGGGGACAGTCCCATAATACAGGACAGCTGATACACACACTCAGGGGAGCACACACTCAGCCAGTGCATCTGGGGACAGTCCCATAATACAGGACAGCTGCTACACACACTCAGGGGAGCACACACTCAGCTAGTGCATCCGGGGACAGTCCCATAATACAGGACAGCTGCTACACTCAGGGGAGCACACACTCAGCCAGTGCATCCAGGGACAGTCCCATAATACAGGACAGCTGCTACACACACTCAGGGGAGCACACACTCAGCCAGTGCATCCGGGGACAGTCCCATAATACAGGACTACTGCTACACACACTCAGGGGAGCACACACTCAGCCAGTGCATCCGGGGACAGTCCCATAGTACAGGACAGCTGCTACACACACTCAGGGGAGCACACACTCAGCCAGTGCACCTGGGGACAGTCCCATAATACAGGACAGCTGCTACACACACTCAGGGGAGCACACACTCAGCCAGTGCATCCGGGGACAGTCCCATAATACAGGACGGCTGCTACACACACTCAGGGGAGCACACACTCAGCCAGTGCACCTGGGGACAGTCCCAAAATACAGGACAGCTGCTACACACACTCAGGGGAGCACACACTCAGCCAGTGCATCCGGGGACAGTCCCATAATACAGGACAGCTGCTACACACACTCAGGGGAGCACACACTCAGCCAGTGCATCCGGGGACAGTCCCATAATACAGGACAGCTGATACACACACTCAGGGGAGCTCACACTCAGCCAGTGCATCCGGGGACAGTGCCATAATACAGGACAGCTGCTACACACACTCAGGGGAGCACACACTCAGCCAGTGCATCCGGGGACAGTCCCATAATACAGGACAGCTGCTACACACACTCAGGGGAGCACACACTCATCCAGTGCATCCGGGGACAGTCCCATAATACAGGACTACTGCTACACACACTCAGGGGGCACACACTCAGCCAGTGCATCCGGGGACAGTCCCATAATACAGGACAGCTGCTACACACACTCAGGGGAGCACACACTCAGCCAGTGCACCTGGGGACAGTCCCATAATACAGGACAGCTGCTACACACACTCAGGGGAGCACACACTCAGCCAGTGCACCTGGGGACAGTCCCATAATACAGGACAGCTGCTACACACACTCAGGGGAGCGCACACTCAGCCAGTGCATCCGGGGACAGTCCCATAATACAGGACAGCTGATACACACACTCAGGGGAGCACACACTCAGCCAGTGCATCCGGGGACAGTCCCATAATACAGGACAGCTGCTACACACACTCAGGGGAGCACACACTCAGCCAGTGCACCTGGGGACAGTCCCATAATACAGGACAGCTGCTACACACACTCAGGGGAGCACACACTCAGCCAGTGCATCCGGGGACAGTCACATAGTACAGGACAGCTGCTACACACACTCAGGGGAGCACACACTCAGCCAGTGCATCCGGGGACAGTCACATAATACAGGACAGCTGATACACACACTCAGGGGAGCACACACTCAGCCAGTGCATCCGGGGACAGTCCCATAATACAGGACAGCTGCTACACACACTCAGGGGAGCACACACTCAGCCAGTGCATCCGGGGACAGTCACATAGTACAGGACAGCTGCTACACACACTCAGGGGAGCACACACTCAGCCAGTGCACCTGGGGACAGTCCCATAATACAGGACAGCTGCTACACACACTCAGGGGAGCACACACTCAGCCAGTGCATCCGGGGACAGTCCCATAATACAGGACAGCTGCTACACACACTCAGGGGAGCACACACTCAGCCAGTGCATCCGGGGACAGTCACATAATACAGGACAGCTGCTACACACACTCAGGGGAGCACACACTCAGCCAGTGCATCCGGGGACAGTCCCATAGTACAGGACAGCTGCTACACACACTCAGGGGAGCACACACTCAGCCAGTGCATCCGAGGACAGTCACATAGTACAGGACAGCTGCTGCACACACTCAGGGGAGCACACACTCAGCCAGTGCACCTGGGGACAGTCCCATAATACAGGACAGCTGCTACACACACTCAGGGGAGCACACACTCAGCCAGTGCATCCGGGGACAGTCCCATAATACAGGACAGCTGCTACACACACTCAGGGGAGCACACACTCAGCCAGTGCATCCGGGGACAGTCCCATAATACAGGACAGCTGCTACACACACTCAGGGGAGCACACACTCAGCCAGTGCATCCGGGGACAGTCCCATAGTACAGGACAGCTGCTACACACACTCAGGGGAGCACACACTCAGCCAGTGCATCCGAGGACAGTCACATAGTACAGGACAGCTGCTGCACACACTCAGGGGAGCACACACGCAGCCAGTGTATCCGGGGACAGTCCCATAATACAGGACAGATGCTACACACACTCAGGGGAGCACACACTCAGCCAGTGCATCCGGGGACAGTACATAATACAGGACGGATGCTACACACAGTCAGAGGCGTTGTCAGACACCAGACCTCCTGCCAGGACAGTTACCTCAATCTCATTTCCTACACTCACAGAAGATGGTGACTAAGTGCTCCCGGCTGCAGTGATGCTCCTTACATTTGCTGTGTCCCAGCATCACGCAGGTCAGCCTTGGGACTAAGTGCTCCTGGCTGCAGTGATTCTCCTTACCTGTGCTGTGTCCCAGCATCACGCAGGTCAGCCTTGGGACTAAGTGCTCCTGGCTGCAGTGATTCTCCTTACATTTGCTGTGTCCCAGCATCACGCAGGTCAGCCTTGGGACTAAGTGCTCCTGGCTGCAGTGATTCTCCTTACCTGTGCTGTGTCCCAGCAACGTGCAGGTCAGCCTTGGGACTAAGGCCCTCATTCCGATTTGTTCGCTCGCTAGCTGCTTTTAGTGATGCTCCTTGCCACCTGCTGTTGCATTTACAAGTGGCACCTGAGCGCTGAGTGGTCCATTCAGAAATGAAGCCTGAGCACGCGGGTTAGCCGTGGAGTGCAGCTGCCGGTTCTCCAGCCGCAGGAGAGCTGTTACTGATCTGCTGCATGACAGCATGTGATAACGTGTACCGATAATTGATAAAGAAGGTAGACTAGTGTTCTTAAGCCTTTATTCCCCTTTCCACAGTTTTTAGACTTTGTGTTAGTGTAAGCGGGGAAATAATTTATTATCCAAATATTTCTCTGACGCCCTAAGTGGATGCTGGGACTCCGTAAGGACCATGGGGAATAGCAGCTCCTCAGGAGACTGGGCACAACTAAAAGAAAGCTTTAGACTACTGGTGTGCACTGGCTCCTCCCACTATGACCCTCCTCCAGACTTCAGTTAGAATCTTGTGCCCGGCTGAGCTGGATGCACACTAGGGGCTCTCCTGAGCTCCTAGAAAGAAAGTATATTTTAGGTTTTTTATTTTACAGTGAGATCTGCTGGCAACAGACTCACTGCAGCGAGGGACTAAGGGGAGAAGAAGCGAACCTACCTAACTGGTGGTAGCTTGGGCTTCTTAGGCTACTGGACACCATTAGCTCCCGAGGGATCGACCGCATGGAACCGGCCATTGATGTTCGGTCCCGGAGCCGCGCCGCCGGCCCCCTTACAGAGCCAGAAGCAAGAAGTGTTCCGGAAAATCGGCGGCAGAAGACTTCTGTCTTCAACAAGGTAGCGCACAGCACTGCAGCTGTGTGCCATTGCTCCTCATGCACACCTCACA
Source organism: Pseudophryne corroboree (assembly GCF_028390025.1). Classification (NCBI taxonomy): domain Eukaryota; kingdom Metazoa; phylum Chordata; class Amphibia; order Anura; family Myobatrachidae; genus Pseudophryne; species Pseudophryne corroboree. The sequence continues at coordinate 7,642,901 of NC_086449.1, forward strand.
CTCCGGTCACTGATGGGTGCAGGGCGCTGGGGGGGGCGCCCTGAGGGCAATATAATACACCTTGGCTGGCAAATCTACACCATATATAGTCAGGAAGGCCATATAGGTGTAAAAATACCCCTGCCAGAATTCCAGAAAAAGCGGGAGATGTCCGCCGGAAAAGGGGCGAGGCCATCTCCCTCAGCACACTGGCGCCATTTTTCCCTCACAGCTCCGCTGGAAGGACGCTCCCTGGCTCTCCCCTGCAGTGTCAAGCTACATAAGGGTAAAAAAGAGAGAGGGGGCACTAAATTTAGGCGCAGTATATATATATATATATATATATATATATATAATAAGCAGCTATAAGGGAAAAAACACTCATTTATAGTGGGATCCCTGTGTTATATAGCGCTCTGGTGTGTGCTGGCGTACTCTCTCTTTGTCTCCCCAAAGGGCTTTGTGGGGTCCTGTCCTCTGTCAGAGCATTCCCTGTGTGTATGCGGTGTGTCGGTACGGCTGTGTCGACATGTTTGATGAGGCGGCTTATGTGGAGGCGGAGCAGATGCCGATAAATGTGATGTCACCCCCTGCGGGGTCGACACCTGAGTGGATGGTTCTGTGGAAGGAATTACGCGACATCGTCGACTCCTTGCATAAAAGGTTTGACGACATACCAAATATGGGACAGCCGGCTTCTCAGTCTGTGCCTGCCCAGGCGTCTCAGAAGCCATCAGGGGCTCTAAAACGCCCGCTATCTCAGATGGCAGACACAGATGTCGACACGGATACTGAATCCAGTGTCGACGACGATGAGACTAATGTATCTTCCAATAGGGCCACACGTTATATGATTGAGGCAATGAAAAATGTGTTGCATATTTCTGATGTTACCCCGGGTACCACAAAAAAGGGTATTATGTTTGGAGAGAAAAAACTACCAGTTGTTTTTCCTCCATCTGAGGAATTAAATGAAGTGTGTGAAGAAGCGTGGGCTTCCCCCGATAAGAAACTGGTAATTTCTAAGAGGTTACTGATGGCGTACCCTTTCCCGCCAGAGGATAGGTCACGTTGGGAAACATCCCCTAGGGTGGATAAAGCGCTCACACGCTTGTCAAAGAAGGTGGCACTACCGTCTCCGGATACGGCCGCCCTGAAGGAATCTGCTGATAGAAAGCAGGAGGCTATCCTGAAGTCTATATATACACACACAGGTGTTATACTGAGACCAGCTATTGCTTCAGCATGGATGTGCAGTGCTGCAGCTGCGTGGTCAGATTCCCTGTCGGAAAATATTGATACCCTAGACAGGGACACTATATTGCTAACCGTAGAGCATATTAAAGACGCACTCTTATACATGAGGGATGCACAGAGGGATATTTGCCGGCTGGCATCTAAAATAAGTGCAATGTCCATTTCTGCCAGGAGAGGGTTATGGACTCGGCAGTGGACAGGAGATGCAGATTCTAAAAGGCACATGGAAGTTTTGCCTTATAAGGGTGAGGAGTTGTTCGGGGATGGTCTCTCGGACCTCGTTTCCACAGCAACAGCTGGGAAGTCTACATTTTTACCCCATGTTCCCTCACAGCCAAAGAAAGCACCGTATTATCAGGTACAGTCCTTTCGGCCCAATAAGGGCAAGCGGGTTAAAGGCGCGTCCTTTCTGCCCAGAGGCAGAGGTAGAGGGAAAAAGCTGCAGCATACAGCCAGTTCCCAGGAGCAAAAGTCCTCCCCCGCTTCCTCTAAGTCCACAGCATGACGCTGGGGCTCCACAGGCGGAGCCAGGTACGGTGGGGGCCCATCTCAAAAATTTCAGCGATCAGTGAGCTCGCTCACGGGTGGATCCCTGGATCTTTCAAGTAGTATCTCAGGGGTACAAGCTGGAATTCGAGACGTCTCCCCCCCGCCGTTTCCTCAAATCTGCCTTGCCAACAACTTCCTCAGGCAGGGAGGCAGTGTTAGAGGCAATTCACAAGCTGTATTCCCAGCAGGTGATAGTAAAGGTGCTCCTACTTCAACAAGGACGGGGTTACTATTCCACAATGTTTGTGGTACCAAAACCGGACGGTTCGGTGAGACCCATTTTAAATTTGAAATCCTTGAACACGTATATAAAAAAATTCAAGTTCAAGATGGAATCGCTCAGGGCGGTTATTGCAAGCCTGGACGAGGGGGATTACATGGTATCACTGGACATCAAGGATGCTTACCTGCATGTCCCCATTTACCATCCTCACCAGGAGTACCTCAGATTTGTGGTACAGGATTGTCATTACCAATTCCAGACGTTGCCGTTCGGTCTATCCACGGCTCCGAGGGTCTTTACCAAGGTAATGGCCGAAATGATGATACTCCTTCGAAAGAAGGGAGTTTTAATTATCCCGTACTTGGACGATCTCCTGATAAAGGCGAGGTCCAGGGAGCAGTTGTTGGTCGGGGTAGCACTATCTCGGGAGGTGCTACAACAGCACGGCTGGATTCTAAATATTCCAAAGTCACAGCTGGTCCCTACGACACGTCTACTGTTCCTGGGGATGGTTCTGGACACAGAACAGAAAAAAGTGTTTCTCCCGGAGGAGAAGGCCAAGGAGCTGTCATCTCTAGTCAGAGGCCTCCTAAAACCAAAACAGGTGTCGGTGCATCACTGCACGTGGATCCTGGGAAAGATGGTAGCTTCCTACGAAGCAATTCCATTCGGCAGGTTCCATGCAAGAACCTTTCAGTGGGACCTGTTGGACAAGTGGTCCGGATCGCATCTTCAGATGCATCGGCTGATAACCCTGTCTCCAAGGACCAGGGTGTCTCTGCTGTGGTGGCTGCAGAGTGCTCATCTTCGAGAGGGTCGCAGATTCGGCATACAGGACTGGGTCCTGGTGACCACGGATGCCAGCCTTCGAGGCTGGGGGGCAGTCACACAGGGAAGAAACTTCCAAGGACTATGGTCAAGTCAGGAGACTTCCCTGCACATAAATATTCTGGAGCTGAGGGCCATTTACAATGCCCTAAGTCAGGCAAAACCCCTGCTTCAAAACCAGCCGGTACTGATCCAGTCAGACAACATTACGGCGGTCGCCCATGTAAACCGACAGGGCGGCACGAGAAGCAGGACGGCGATGGCAGAAGCCACAAGGATTCTCCGATGGGCGGAAAATCACGTGTTAGCACTGTCAGCAACTGGGAAGCAGACTTCCTCAGCAGGCACGACCTCCACCCGGGAGAGTGGGGACTTCATCCGGAAGTCTTCCAACTGATTGTAAACCGTTGGGAAAGGCCACAGGTGGACATGATGGCGTCCCGCCTAAACAAAAAGCTAGAAAGATATTGCGCCAGGTCAAGAGACCCGCAGGCGATAGCTGTGGACGCTCTAGTGACACCGTGGGTGTACCGGTCGGTTTATGTATTCCCTCCTCTTCCTCTCATACCAAAGGTACTGAGGATAATAAGGAGAAGAGGAGTAAGAACTATACTCATTGTTCCGGATTGGCCAAGAAGAGCTTGGTACCCGGAACTTCAAGAAATGATCTCAGAGGACCCATGGCCTCTGCCGCTCAGACAGGACCTGCTGCAGCAGGGGCCCTGTCTGTTCCAAGACTTACCGCGGCTGCGTTTGACGGCATGGCGGTTGAACACCGGATCCTGAAGGAAAAGGGCATTCCGGAGGAAGTCTTCCTACGCTGATTAAAGCTAGGAAAGAAGTAACCGCAAACCATTATCACCGCATATGGCGAAAATATGTTGCGTGGTGTGAGGCCAGGAAGGCCCCAACGGAAGAATTTCAGCTGGGCCGTTTCCTGCACTTCCTACAGTCAGGGGTGACTATGGGCCTATAATTGGGTTCCATTAAGGTCCAGATTTCGGCTCTATCGATTTTCTTCCAGAGAGAACTGGCTTCACTACCTGAAGTTCAAACTTTTGTTAAGGGAGTGCTGCATATTCAGCCCCCTTTTGTGCCTCCAGTGGCACCTTGGGATCTCAACGTGGTGTTGGATTTCCTAAAGTCACATTGGTTTGAGCCACTTAAAACCGTGGAATTGAAGTATCTCACGTGGAAAGTGGTCATGTTGTTGGCCTTGGCTTCGGCCAGGCGTGTATCAGAATTGGCGGCTTTGTCATGTAAAAGCCCTTATCTGATTTTCCATATGGATATGGCAGAATTGAGGACTCGTCCCCAATTTCTCCCTAAGGTGGTATCAGCCTTTCATCTGAACCAACCTATCGTGGTGCCTGCGGCTACTAAAGACTTGGAGGCTTCCAAGTTGTTGGACGTAGTCAGGGCCCTGAAAATTTATGTTTCCAGGACAGCTGGAGTCAGAAAGACTGACTCCCTCTTTATCCTGTATGCGCCCAACAAGTTGGGTGCACCTGCTTCAAAGCAGACTATTGCTCGCTGGATCTGTAGTACGATTCAGCTTGCACATTCTGTGGCTGGACTGCCGCATCCTAAATCAGTGAAAGCCCATTCCACGAGGAAGGTGGGCTCTTCTTGGGCGGCTGCCCGAGGGGTCTCGGCTCTACAACTTTGCCGAGCAGCTACTTGGTCGGGGTCAAACACATTTGCTAAATTCTACAAGTTTGACACCCTGGCTGAGGAGGACCTAGAGTTTGCCCATTCGGTGCTGCAGAGTCATCCGCACTCTCCCGCCCGTTTGGGAGCTTTGGTATAATCCCCATGGTCCTTACGGAGTCCCAGCATCCACTTAGGACGTCAGAGAAAATAAGAATTTACTCACCGGTAATTCTATTTCTCGTAGTCCGTAGTGGATGCTGGGCGCCCATCCCAAGTACGGATTGTCTGCAATACTTGTATATAGCTTAACTAAAGGGTTATTGTTGAGCCATCTGTTGAGAGGCTCAGTTATTGTTCATACTGTTAACTGGGTATTGTATCACGAGTTATACGGTGTGATTGGTGTGGCTGGTATGAGTCTTACCCGGGATTCAAAATCCTTCCTTATTGTGTCAGCTCTTCCGGGCACAGTATCCTAACTGAAGTCTGGAGGAGGGTCATAGTGGGAGGAGCCAGTGCACACCAGTAGTCTAAAGCTTTCTTTTAGTTGTGCCCAGTCTCCTGCGGAGTCGCTATTCCCCATGGTCCTTACGGAGTCCCAGCATCCACTACGGACTACGAGAAATAGAATTACCGGTGAGTAAATTCTTATTTTTAAGCTCGTTACCCCATGATTTCCCCCAGATGTGCGGGAGGAAAGGGCTTGGATGAGCCAATCTACCCCAGTGTGAGGTGCGGCTGAGATATCTGCCGCAGGGTGACACTAATCCTTGTGCAGAATGACCATACAGATAGATCCATATATTTATGTGTCCTCTGTGTGCAGTGTGTACGGGGACAAATTGCCCCTATACATTATTCTGTATTATGGCGGCAGTATGAGGGCACTTAGGTCAGTAGAAGTATCATAGTCCTGTTGGGGAGAGATAGGCAATGTAAAGTCACCCTGTCTATCTTATTTCCTTTATCCCCCCCGTATCCCTCACCTCATTCTCACCCCTCTCATTGTTCTCCCCATTCAGGGTGGCGTTAAGATTCTCATTACCGGACCGTGGCTGGAGGACACCGATTCCTATTCCTGCGTGTTCGATCACGTGACTGTGCCGGCCTCTCTCATCCAATCAGGAGTGCTGAGGTGCTACTGCCCAGGTCAGGAGATACTCGGAGTCACTGTGCGTGCTGCCTGCGGCGTATCTGTGTCGGTACAGAAGGTAACGCTCTGTTCCGGTTGTATTGCAGCGCACGAGGCCGGACTGGTCACGCTGCAGGTCGTGCAGCACCAGCGTGTCTTCTCGCACTCTGTGATCTTCGAGTACCGTGCCCGGAACTTCCTGTCCCTGCCCAGCACCCAGCTGGACTGGCTCTCCCTGGACGGTAAGTGGCGGCTGGTGGCGGGACAGGACTTGTTGGGCTGGCGGGGGCTGGTGACGCTGCTTGGCTCATTCTGTGTGTATGAAGTACCGCATGACTAAGTGTAGGGATTACGTAGGGAGTAACGGTACTAATGTTCAGTCGGTTTGGCAGCACGGATGGTGTAGTGGTTAGCATTACTGCCTCACAGCACTGAGGTCATGGGTTCAATTGTCACCACGGTTCTAACTGTGTGGAGTTTGTATGTTCTCCCCATACTTGCGTGGGTTTTCTCCGTGTACTGGGGCAGGGACTGATGTAAATGGCCACATATTCTCTGTACAGCGCTGCGGAATATGTGTGCGCTATATAAATAACCGGTAATAAGTGATAACTAGAAAGTCCCGGGTTGTCAGGCGCAGTCCTACGGTATAACACAACGCACATGTATGGTAACAGTGACGCGCTAATTGTGTTTATAATCTATCTCACGTGGTCCAGTTATCTGTCATATGGCACAGAATTATCTCAGACACATAGTATGGTGACAGTGGGTCATAAGTCTTGCGTTTATTCTGACAGGGGAAACCAAAACTTATCTGGAACCAGTGGAGGTCATTCCGAGTTGATCGCTAGCTGCATTCTTTCGCTGTGCAGCGATGAGGCAAAAAAACGGCACTTCTGCGTATGCGGCGCAATGCGCACGCGCAAAGTAATATTACAACGAACGATGTAGTTTTGCACAGGGTCTAGCGAAGCTTTTCAGTCGCACTGCTAACCGCAGAGTGATTGACTTGAAGTGGGCGTTTCTGGGGGTCAACTGACCGTTTTCAGGAAGTGTTCGAAAAAAACGCAGGCGTGCCAGGAAAAACGCAGGCGTGGCTGGACGAGCGCAGGGCGTGTTTGTGATGTCAAAACAGGAACTGAACAGTCTGAAGTGATCGCAAGCGCTGAGTAGGTATTGAGCTACTTAAAAACTGCACAAAAAAACTTTGTAGCCGCTCTGCGATCCTTTCTTTCGCACTTCTGCTAAGCTAAAATACACTCCCAGTGGGAGGCTGCTAAAAACTGCTAGCGAGCGATCAACTCGGAATGACCACCAGTATCTTTCAAACAGATACAATTGTATCATGGTTGAAATATGACACTTTTTAGGCGCATAAAATGCAACAATATTCAGTATCACCAGTAAAAACTATGAAAGAAGTACACATATAGGGGCGTATTCAGTTGTGTGCGGATGTGCGGTTTTTCCCGTAGCTGCCGGTTTTGTCCTACTCAATTGCAGGAGAGAAAAGGAGCCTATAGAAAATCACCTATAGAGATCACTGCATCTTTTTTTCGCTGTCCCAGAGCAAGTCTGATTTTTACTAAAATAGTTATTTTTAGGAAAAATCAGCCGTACATTTTTGATTAGCAGTTTCTTATATAGCGCAGCATATTCTGTTGCGCTTTATAATTGGAAACAACAGTGATAACACAAAACTGGGTAATAGCAGTCATAGAGGTAGGAGGGCCCTGCTCGCAAGCTTACACTCTATGGGGAAATAGGCATTGATACATAAGGATAGGTGCTATCTATTGCATAATGGTCCACCAGATTGTAAAGCTCCTTGGTGGGCTGTATGATATGGACACCCAGCAATGTTGGCCTGGGGTCGGGAAGAAGGGAAAGTGAACAAAGAGAAAACGTGAGTGTGACCAGGCGGTCCCGTATGACAGCCCTCACTGCTTCGCGTCCCGTCCCCAGTACACAGAATGGATGTTTAGGTCACACGGGACCTGGCCTCATAGGGGATTCCCGCTTACCGTCAGTAACCGCATGTTACTGACTCCACCCACTGTGCAGTGGGCATGTACTACGCTGCACCTCCAAACTCCTACCCTGCCGTGGCGTCTGGAACCACGGTTCTGCTCTGTATGCGTCGACACGCCATCTTACCACACCTGTGTGGTGCTGACGAATCCCTACTAGTCGCTTGACTAGGCCTCTACCCGGTAGCTGGCTGGAGGCGGAGCTTGGAGACGCTGGGTGTACCCTGGACAGCCGGAAAATTGAGCTAGGTTTCGCCTAGCCCTGCAGGTCGCAAGAGGAAGCGGTCGTCTTGAGGCAGAAGAAGTTTTATTTGCCCAGTACAGTCTTCAAAAAGACTCAGCAATACAGTAGATGTTTCACAGCAGAGTAAAAATAAATGGTACAATATACCTGGAGGCTCACAGGCCTCCTCTTTTTATACAGTAAAACCACAATGCATCTCAGGGGGTAGCCCCCCTCCCCCCGAGTTCTTTCTTTCCAGTCAGGATATCTTACAAAATATAAATAAATAAATTAAATTTTAAAAGGATATAAGTGCAAAAAAGCTATTTCCTCCTTCCTGATACACACAAAGTTCTTGTAATTTAAACATAAATCTGCATCCTACATAATGCAGCCTAGGAAATCTTACATCAAACTGTTGTTAAACGAAACCCACTAGTTTGCATCCATAAAACACAATGTGAGTAACATGTTCCTGTCTCTCACCTCCATGCAAACCCAGTTTTGGCTTATCACACAACAGGAGATGCTGAAAGCACAAACAGTCTTCTTCCCAAACCTTAATTTGTATTTCAAAGAAAATGTTTGCCTCAAAAAGCCTGCCAATTGTCACCTATTCCCTGCTGGAGCTAGGACAATTAACATACGACTTTTTTTGCAAAAGTGTCTCAAGAACAATTGTCAAGGTCATTTAGAAACAAAATACCTTGTACTTTTCTCATGAGTGCTTTGTCCATGCAGTTCTATAACAGTGCAGTCCATAATTCTCCAGCTGCACACTGCGCAGTGATATAACATATGACACATTATTAAACATATTTTTAAACCATCCGTGTCTGGCGCGTAAGTACATTCAACAGTGGCGCCAAGCGCCTATTGTCCTTAAAATGGCACCGGGCCCTTTAAGGGTTAACCCCTTAAATGCCGTGGCCGCCATTAACCATGTGGCCGATGGGTCCTTATGCCACACTCCCCCAACTCAAGCGGGAAAACCAGCGAGTCATGTCCCAACGATTTGGCTCCTGGTCCCGCAGTCTCTTGGGTGAAGGGGACGCTACCTGGGGCGCTTAGGCTCCGGCCTAGACAGTTCATCCATATTATGGTGGGCCGACTCTTGTGGGGACACAATGTTCAAATAGTCCACATGAAGTCCGAATCCAAGTCTCCACCACAGCAGTCTGTCAGTTTTCCTCAAGGTAGGTTGCAGCCACCTAACAGGTGGGTGGTAAGTCACCACTGTGGGGGGCGAGTTACAAACAGTAAAAACTGGTCCAGTGCACACACAACTTCCACCCAAGTTGTCCCAATTGTGGCATGCCCCACCTCCCACCATAGTAGTGTTCTGCTCAAACAGGCCACAGGGTGCTCCTGCCCATATGGCTCCTCCTGGCTAGGAACTGCTCCCAGTTTGTGCAGTGGCGCAGTAGTTCGTAAAACACAGTCCTGGTCAATCAGCACTCTAGCGGGTACCAGAGCCTCCTTCACTGACTGGAATGCCAACTCGCAAGCGGGTGCAAAGTCCACTGACTTTGGAATGCCCTTCCTAGCCATCTCTGTCAAGGGGTTCACTACAGGACTAAAGTCAAAGACAACGTGTTCGTAGGGCCTTACAGGTTCTAAGGTCAGTACCTGTCTGGGTAATATGGGCCGGGGCCAGCCTCTGGTCGCCTCTGCTTTGAGCCTTTCCCTGTCTCCTCCCACAGGGTGCCCCAGGCACTGCACCTCTGTCATTTCTAGCTGGCATCTGTCTGTCCTAACTGTCAGACCTGCCCTCCAATCCTCCTCTGTCGACCTATGACTCGGGAAACCTACCCTGTCCCCTAGGTCTGCTCTTTCCTCCTTGTCCACTACCTGTACCACAGTGATGGCGGCCAGACCACCAGCCTCTGGATCCTGTGTGGCATCCATTACAGGGAAGTTGCGTGCTGGACCCAACATCCTCTGCGTTGCTAGGGGACGTAGGCATACCAGAGGCAAAAGGCATGCAGGGTCGATGTGCTGATCTAGCCGCTGTAATCTTTACCTCTGGGCTGGTTGATGCTGTGGTTGGCTGTGCTGGCAGCTGTAGTCTTTTCCTCTGGGCTGGGCTGTGCTGGAGTAGCTGATGTCAACGGTGATTGTGGAACTTGACTCCGGGGAATGGCGCCAGCAAACCTGGTGACGATCCCACCACCCAGATAATTTCCTAGGACCACATCAGTTGGGAGACCATCCATGGCGGCAACTTCTCGCAACTCTGGTCCAGCTCCCCAGTCCAGGTAGACTCTTGCCATGGGAACCTCTTTCTCTGTTCCATCTGCCAGGGTGACCGTGGCAGTGCGACCCTGCAATACTGCAGCAGGATCAATAAGGTGGGGGCTCACCACAGTGATTGAGGCCCCAGAGTATCTTAGGCCTTCCCCCTGCAGGGGTCCCACGTGGACCGGCTCCAGGTGCCTCCACATTTTGTGTAGGGGCCGTTTGGCCATGCAGGTGACTCTCTCCACAGAGTGCACCTGTCTCTCACCACACTCCATCGGACTGACTGGAGGGGGAACAGTCTCTGTAGGCTCCTCTCCACTCGTCAAACAAGCGAGCCGGGCTCCAGCACTCGGATTTGGGCACGAGTCTGGGGTGCTTGGGATGCAGGACAGTTCATCCTCAGATGTCCGATTTTCCCGCAGCCATAGCACTTCTTCTCCAGTCGTGGCACCTATGATCTCTGATCACTTGCAGGGACACTGCGGTGCGGTTGCTAGCCAAGAGCACCTGGGTTGGTAGATGCTTGTTTTTGGGGAGGATGAGCTGAAGAGGGGTGTCCCCCTGGTGGTACAGTCCTTTGGGGCTGGCTGCTGGTTGGGCGCTTCTGCCCGTGTGGCCGAATTGACACATACTTGTTTGCTAGCTGGACAGCCATCTTTAAGCTGGGTGGCTCCCGGTCTAGCACCCACTCCTTCATTTCTGGGGCACACCTACGATAGAACTGCTTCCTGCAGATCAGGGCAATCAGTGCGTCCCATGTAGTGGCTTCAGAATCCTTCACCCACTTCACCACATACAGTACTGTCGCAGTGATGAAGAATCACTAGAGGAGGGCCTTTGTGACTTCGTCGTAATCCCCACAGTCCTCCCACTCCGACTTGGGTAAATCATGTAGTTTGCAAGTCCTTTCAAAAACTTGTAAATGTCCATCAATGTCCCCATTGCTGTCTGCAAACTTGGCAAACTGTATACGTCCCAATCTGTGTGCAGCAGCGGACAACGGCTCCTGGGGTACCACGGCCTGTGGTGCCCGCTCCACATGCCCCATCTGAATGACAAGCATGCTTTCTTGCTCCGTTGCCTTTTCCCCCAATTCCGCTAGCCGAGCCGCTAGGCTATCCGTGTGCCCCCCCCCCCCCCCCCCCCGGGACGTTTAGATCCTGGCCCTGCTAGGGTTTGCTGGAAAACATGGCTGCTGCGAGAGGGGGGCGGGGCTTGTGGGTCTTACCAGTTCCTTACGAAGGTCTACTGGTGGTCCGTCCTATTCGATGCTGACGCCCTCAGCGCTCTCTACCTCCGTCCGGCGGGACTCCTCAAAGCTCATGAGTGCCGCCCTCATGACGCTTCTGGACGCATTGACAGGGATATCCACACCCTTCTGCCGACACACGATCTCCAGATTGTCCTTAGACATTCCGATGAAGTCCGCCATCTTGTGCGTTCTCCTGCGCTGCAGTTACTCCTCTCCTGAGTAACTCGGCTTCACCAATCGCGTGACCGAAAAGCTGCCTGGGATTATCTCACCGCTGTGCCACCAATTTCTGTGACCGGACGGTCCCGTACGAAAGCCCTCACCGCTTTCGCGTCCCCCCCCCCCCCCCCGTCACAGAATGGAGTTTTAGGTGACACCGGACCTGGCCACATAGGGGATTCCCGCTTACCATCAGTAACTGCCTGTTACTGGCTCCACCCACTGCGCAGTAGGCGGTACTACGCTGCCACCCCCAGACTCCTAACCTGCCGTGGCGTCTGGAACCACGGTCCTGCTCTGTATGCGTCGACACACTGTCTTACCACACCTGTGTGGTGTTGACGAATCCCCACTAGTCGCTTGACTAGGCCTCTACCCGGTAGCTGGCTGGAGGCGGAGCTTGGAGACGCTGGGTGCACCCTGGACAGCCGGAAATGGAGCTACATTTCGCCTAGCCCTGCAGGTCACAAGATGAAGCGGTCGTCTTGAGGCAGAAGATGTTTTATTTGCTCAGTACAGCAATACAGTAGATGTTCACAGCAGAGGGAGAATGGTATAATACACCTGGAGGCTCACAGGCCTCTTTTTAGACAGTAAAACCACAATGCATCTCAGGGGGTAGTCCCCCCCCCCTTCCCCCCGAGTCCTTTCCGTCCTATCAGGATATCTTACAAAATATAAATAAATTACATTTTAAAAGGAGGATATAAGTGCAAAAAAGCAATTTCCTCCTTCCTGTCACACACAGACAAAGTCCTTGTAATTTAAACATAAATCTGCATCCTACATAATGCAGCCTAGGAAATCTTACATCAAACTGTTGTTAAACGAAACCCACTAGTTTGCATTCATAAAACACAATGGGGCAGATGTATGAAAAACGTCCTAACGGACGTTATGTGGCTTGGACCGTATCACCACCATTATCGTGGTGATACGGCCGGAACCTGCGCCACAATGTATCACCAGTGTGGCCGCCGATGTGGGAGGGCGTTATCTTACCTGTCCCGCGATAACGCACCTTCCACATCGGCTGGCCTGGTCTCGCTCCCGGTGTCTATCTGCGCATGCGCGCCCTTTTCCCCTCCTCCCTGCTCGCACTGCTGGCGGCTCGAGGCACATGCGCGATTAGGCTGGCTGCTCGCCAGCGTCGGATGTGTGAGGTGGATATTGTTTTCAGGGGAAAAATTAAAGAACACAAATCAAAAACCAAACAAGCAAGCTTTAACCTCACAGAGTTCCGGACCGGCGGCTTCAGGAGACGAAAAGGGACAGCTGAGGTAATCATACATTGCCTCTGCTCTTCGTCTCCCATTCACTACTGCAGGGAACCGGTAAATGGCGGGGGGCGCGCGGCGGGCAGTGCATACGCCGTTAAAATGCCATTCATACATTTGGGTGCAGCGCAAAATGCTGCCTTAAGGTGCGCTGTGGTCAACGGGAATCACAGCGCACTTTCATACATCTGCCCCAATGTGATTAACATGTTCCTGTCTCTCTCACATCTCCATGCAAACCCAGTTTTGGCTTATCACACAACAGGAGATGCTGAAAGCACAAACAGTCTTCTTCCCAAACCTTAATTTGTATCTCAAAGAAAATGTTTGCCCACCAAAAGCCTGCCAATTGTCACCTATCCCCTGCTGGAGCTAGGACAATAACATACGACTTTCTATGCAAAAGAGTCTCAAGAACAATTGTCAAGGCCTTTTAGAAACAAAATACCTTGTACTTTTCTCCTGAGTGCTTTGTCCATGCAGTTCTGTAACCGTGCAGTCCACCATTCTCCAAGTGCGCACTGCGCAGCGATATAACATATGACACATTATTAAACATTTTTAAACAGTCCGCGCTTGGCGCCGTAAGTACTTTTAACAGAGGCGCCAAGCGCCTATTGTCAAAATGGCGCCGGGCACTTTAAGGGTTAACCCCTTACGTGCCGTGGCCGCCATTCACCAAGTGGTCCTCCGGCCACACCGACCATTTGATGAAGCTGGAAGGGTTAGGCTGCCCGGGGGTCACTTACTCCCCCTTACACCACTGAGTCATCCATCTCTGCCAGAACTAGCGGCACCCGAAAGAACACCGCTGCCGCCAGGACCATGTGAGTGATGTTAGGTCAACACTGTCATGTACGAAATACGTGTTCCCATGTATATATGATGAATGTCTTCTTGCTGATGCAACACACCCTTATTGAGTTACGCTAAGCTGCCAGACAGGTCCTGCTCCCAGGATAGAGGAATTACGCTGCTTTCCGGAGAGATACGGAAATACGCTTATGGAATTCCGCAGCAGTAGATAAGTCGCCATGACCCAATATTAATCTTTTTCTATACGCGCTGCTTCCCCCTGCTACTTTTATTCACATTTACGCCAGTGTTCAGGACCTGCTCCCACAGTCCGTGCACACTACAGGAGTGCGGCCATATTGTCTCCTCCCTCATGGGAAAACAGCTGCTCGGAAACGTTACCTTCTGGCACAGAACGGGGGGGGCAGTTCCGCTGTGATCACTCGACGTGACTTATTTTTGTTTATACCTTTTGTTATATTATGACTAGCTATTCTACCCGTTCTTCGCACGGGAGTTTCAGATTTTCATGTTTGTAAATATAATTTTGGTAAATCTATAGAGATGTAAATTTGAGACGTCTTAATGTAAGTAAATATGAATCCATGGTTCTTGGCATTACCCGAGGAGCGTCCGTAGCAGATACGGTAAAAAGTGACAGGAACATTTTTGTAGCTTATTAAATTCGACGCACTGGAGGAGCAATCCAAATTTTGATCCGATTGTCCATTTGGGTGTCATCGTTCACGCAACAAAAGCCAGGCATCGGTGATGACGTCATTATGTCAACCCCCTGTTTATCCCCTTAGGGGAGGTTTATTACATTTCTAATTACATAGTTTTCCTATTTCCCACCTGAAGAATACCTGTGTTACATTTCATCTTCCTAACATATCGGGAAGTGAGAGAATTATACCTCTTTCACACCGCACAAATAACCCGGTATCGGCCCGCTATATTGCCGGGTCACTATGTGATGTGAAAGGGGTCACTGCCGAATTTCCAGGTTCACCTGACTCGGTATTTCAACCTGGGAATAAAGAAGGGTTATTCCCGGGTCAGGTGCAGTGTGAACGGGTTGCCGAGGCGGTGCGGAGGTGATCTAATCTCCCAGCGCTTCCTCCGCACCTGCCCCCAATGCCGGCTCCATCCATTCCCCCGATGGCAACCCAACCCGGGATATTGGCGGGTCGGGAACACAGTCTGAAAGGGTCTAATACCGGGCCGCACTAGGGAAGGACTCGGTTCCAAATCCTGGCTGCAACCCGGCATTGCGATGTGAAATTCGGCAGTGACCCCTTTCACATCACACAGTGACCCGGCAATATAGCGGGTCGATACCGGGTTATTTGTGCGGTGTAAAAGAGGTATAATATATATACAGGTTGAGTATCCCTTATCCAAAATGCTTGGGACCAGAGGTATTTTGGATATGGGATTTTTCCGTATTTTGGAATAATTGCATAACATAATGAGATATCATGGTGATGGGACCTAAGTCTAAGCACAGAATGCATTTATGTTACATATACACCTTATACACACAGCCTGAAGGTCATTTTAGCCAATATTTTTTATAACTTTGTGCATTAAACAAAGTGTGTCTGCATTCACACAATTCATTTATGTTTCATATACACCTTATACACACAGCCTGAAGGTCATTTAATACAATATTTTTACTAACTTTGTGTATTAAACAAAGTTTGTGAAAATTGAGCCATCAAAAAACAAAGGTTTCACTATCTCACTCTCACTCAAAAAAGTCCGTATTTCGGAATATTCCGTATTTTGGAATATTTGGATATGGGATACTCAACCTGTATAATTATTATTATTATTCTATAATACCATAACTAGTTACCAGCTGTGACAGGACGCTTCCTAAGCTCCCACTGACTTGCGTCCCACGGTCACACGGGAACTGGCCACATAGGGGATTCCCGCTTACTGTCTGTGACCGGACGGTCCCGTACGAAAAGCCCTCACCGCTATCGCGTCCCGTCCCCAGTGCACAGAATGGATATTTAGGTCACACGGGACCTGACTACATAGGGGATTCCCGCTTACCGTCAGTAACCGCCTGTTACTGACTCCACCCACTGCGCCGTGGGCGGGTTTATGCTGCCACCACCAAACTCCTAACCTGCTGTGGCGTTTGGAACCACGGTTCTGCTCTGTAAGTGCCGACACGCTGCCTTACCACACCTGTGGTGCCTCTACCGGTAGCTGGCGGAAGGTGGAACTTGGAGACACTGGTTGACCCTGGACAGCCGTTGAACGGGGATAGGTTTCGCATAGCCCTGTAGGTCACAAGATGAAGCAGACTTCTTGAGGCAGATGATGTTTTAATTCCAACAAATAGTTCTGAAAAGAACTCAGCAATACAGCAAGATGTTACAGCAGAAAGTAGTTGGTATAATACACTTTTCATGGGGCAACTGCCCTCCTTTTATCCTACTCCAATACACAATACCACAGGGGGTAAGTCCGCCCTGTGGTTTACAACCAATCAATGTTTACCCCTTGGTCACATGCACAGCTACCATTGTCCTCTATGGACACTGGGGAGTGGTCACTCTCCTTTGACTGGAGGATCAGGATACGCCCCGCTGCCATTCAGTCTCGGCTGGGGGAAGTTTTCCCGCCTAAACTGACTTCCAGAAACCTGTCCTGGACCTAACCCACTGCCTGCAGCCTGGATTCGGGCTCCAGAGCTGGGCAGCCTAGATCCCCGGTCAGGGTTTCCTGGCCACTACGGGTGATCTCCATGGAGCTCCGGAAAACCACTCAGCTTGTTTCCAAGCTGAACTTCTCCTCTCTCTCCCAATGCCACTTTCAAGTCTGAGGCTGGAAGGGAAAATATTCAGTTTTTGGGGAAAAGGTCTGGGAGAATCCATCAGCCTGCACAGCCATGGATTCCCCCCTCCTGGGACACACAACCAAGTAAGTGCATTTTACCTCAAATACTTTACATTTAAACACGTTTCCCTTTAAATATACACTGAGCCTGTGCCCTGCACAGGCTCCACATACCCAGGCACTGCAATGCCTCATAACACAATATATATATTATTACATTTTAATACATTGTTTTGTTTTAATGTGCTCAGCGCTGGGCTCCCCTAGCCCTGCAGCCTGGCTGCTAGGGCTCTCTCAGTGCTGGAGGTATGGGGCTGGCTTCCCCCAGCCTGCCTGCCACTGGGGTCCAGGGAGCTGGCTCTCCCTGTCCCCCCAGTGTGGCACTCATTCACTGGTCTCGCCGCACCGTGCGGCGCACCCCGCTAATCTGAAGCCCGGCAGCCCGGGACACTTGTCCCAGCCGCCGTGGCTCTGTGTCCATTGCAGCGCTGAGGTACCGGGAGCGTAGCTCCTGGACCCCAGCACTCACTATCCTGTTCACCCCCGCCGCAAGGGAGCCGGCTAGCCCGGTCCCCCATGAGCGGCGCGCTCTGGTGCCCTCACCGCTAGCCCGATCCCCTGTATGCGGCGCTGAGTTCTGTGGCCTCGCCGCAGCGTCCGACGGGGAGCCGGGCCGCGGCACCCTCCCCCCTGCCGCTCAGCAGCCCGGGACGTTCGTCCCGGCTGCCGCGGCTAGCCACCTCCGCTGGTGCTGAGGTGCCGGGAGCAGAGCTCTTGGCCCCCAGCGGCGGCATGCAGAGATCACTGCGGCGGAAGCGGCTCTCCCTTCTCCCTAGCGCTGAGGTGCCGGGAGCGGGGCTCCCGGACCTCAGCACACACACAGCGCTTCTCCCCCGGCGCGCACACACAGGTCAGCGCGTCGGGGGGCTCCCTCACTGCCGCGGGACCGTGGCGCATTTAAAAATAAATTTTTTTAAACACACGGCGCCTAGCACCCATTACATTTAAAATTGGCGCCAACACACGGCGCCTAGCACCCATTACATTTAAAATTGGCGCCAAGCGCCCAGTGTCCCTATAATGGCGCCGGACACTGAGGGTTAACCCCTTCAGTGCTGCAGCCGCCATTAACCATGTGGCTGGTGGGTCTCTCCGGCCACACCGACAGTAACTGCCTGTTGCTGACTCCACCCACTGTGCAGTGGGTGGGTACAATGCTGCCACCACCAGACTCCTTGTTCCTGTGGCGTCTGGAACTACGGTTCTGCTCTGTATGTGTCGACACGCCACCTTACCACACCTGTGTGGTGTTGACTGATCCCCACTAGTCGCTTGACCGGGCCTCTGCAAGGTAGCTTGCGGAAGGCGGAGCTTTGAGACGCTAGGGTTACCCTGGACAGCCGGAGAACGGGGCTACGTTTCGTGTATCCCTGTTGGTCACAAGATGAAGCGGTCGTCTTGAGGCAAGAGATGTTTATTCGCTCAAATCAAATCCTGAAAAGGACCCTCCCGGTCTCCAGGGGATATCATACAGACAGAAGATGGTATAATACCTCTTACACAGGGCAGTAACCCTCCTTTTATCTTACTTCAATACACAATACCTCAGGGGATAAGCCCACCCTGTTGTTCTCAACCAATCATTGTACAATCATGTGCTGCGCATGCCTTGGTCACATGTACAGCTACCATTGTCCTCTATGGACAGTGGGGAGTGGTCACTCTCCTTTCACTGTTCACTCCAGGGGTTTTGGTATCCTCTTTGGAGTCGTTCTGTCATGGGCTGAGGGGAAGTTTTCCCGCCTAAACTACTTCCAGGAATATGCCAAGGGGGACCCAGCTCACCATCTCCAAAGATGGGCAGCCTAGATCCCCGGTCAGGGTTTCCTGCTCACCGAGGGTGATCCCTATGGAGCTCCATGAAAATACTGAGCTTGTTTTAAAGCTGATTTTCCTCGCTACTTTCCCATGCAGCTCCCAGATTGGAGGCTACCTGGGAAGGCATTCCGTTTTTGTGGAAGAGGTCTGGGGGAATTCAGCAGCCTGCACAGAGTCCTGGTTCCCCCTGGGACCCAAACAACCAAGTAAGTGTATTTTTACACTAAATACTTTGAAATACACTGTACACGTTTTTAAATATACTCTGAGCCTGTTGCCTCACCGCAGCCTCCGGAGTGATCCGGGCTGCGGCACGCACCATAGCCCTTCTGACGCCCGGCAGCCCAGGGACGCTCGTCCCGGCCGACTTAGCTCTCTGTCTCCCTGCAGAGATGAGGCGCCGGGAGCGTAGCTCCCGGACCTCAGTGCCAAACTCACTGCGTCCTTCCCCCGCCGCACAAGGAGCTGGGCAGTCTGGTCCCCCTGTGAGCGGCATATAAAGCCCTTCCAGCACGGCGCACTGGAAGCCGGAGGTCCCGGTCTCCCAGTCACAGCGTCCTCCACCCGCCGCACGAAGTGGGTGCTGGATAACCTGGTCCCTCCGGCGGGTGGCACAGTGGCTCCCCTCTCCCCCAGCGCACTGGGGGTTAACACTTACTGCCGCTGCTGCCAGAGAGGTCCGGGGCCACGTCACATCAAAGCAGAAAAAATACCCAGCGCCTGCAATATTTCAAATATGGCGCCTAGCGCCAGTCCACAGTTAAAAATGGCACCAAGCGCACATTGTTCTGTAAAATGGCGCCGGCCACGGGTGGTTAACCCCTTAAGTGCCGCGGCCGCCACTGTCCAGGTGGCTGACGGGGTCTCCGGCCAAACAAGCCCGACAGTAATATCAGCGCTGGAGGCTGTGCGTGCCAGACCGGAGCAACGCTTCAATGGCTCCATCGGACGCCATCTAGTGGCCCCCAGCATGCAAAACACTTGAACCCCCCCCCCCCCCCCATAGAGGTGAGGAGCAGCGTTAGCCTTAAATTATATAGGAGAATGCTTTTGTATGGCGCCCCCTAGTGTCTGTAATGTCATACAGGGATAAATTGCATAGATGCATAAACCATTCCATGTCAGCGGGTTCAGCAAGACGGAACAAGGGGGGAAAGAGATAACGAAGAGAGTGACAGCTGAGACAGTGGCTGATGATAGACAGTGCCCTGGGAGAGAGGACAGACAGGGTCCCTGAGTGTGAGTGCACAGGAGACTGGGACAGCGCCCCCTGCAGTAGGTAACGTGGTCTGAGAGGGGTTATGCGGGCTGCAGCTGTCGTGACGTGGATGTTACTGTGTATTCAGCCTAATTCATGGTGACAGCTGCACTGACCCTCATTCCCTTTTATCACCCCCTCCTCTTCTTCCCTGTATAATGCTCCGTGCCAGGCTGTCCACCCTGTGCCAGGTCTGCAGGCGCCGGGCTGTGAGTGGTGGCAGGATCCTCCTTTCTATTTCCGTCCTCCGTCTTTCAGCGCCCGCCAGCAACCTGAGTCCCAAACAGAACTATTTTCCTAGTTGTGGAAGGACACAGTGACGCTGGTGGCGTGCTTACCATTCCCAGCGCTGCGTGACATGGGCACAGGACAGCCCGCGCTCTAGAAAGCAGCTGGCGTTCACTTACAGTGACACCCACAGGGAGGGGGCAGCGGGCGACACCTCTCGCCCTGTTTATAGAAAGTCCTGAGTGTCCTCTGTTACAGACTAGTGCACATTAACCTATAAGGTGCTGCTGCCACCCTGCAGGGGGAGGGGCAGACTTACAGCTCCCTTCTGTCTGTGTCACCCTGCAGGAGGAGGGGCAGGCTCATAGCTCCCTTCTGTCTGTGTCACCCTGCAGGAGGAGGGGCAGGCTCATAGCTCCCTTCTGTCTGTGTCACCCTGCAGGGGGAGGGGCAGACTTACAGCTCCCTTCTGTCTGTGTCACCCTGCAGGGGGAGGGGCAGACTTACAGCTCCCTTCTGTCTGTCACCTTGCAGGGGGAGGGACAGGCTCATAGCTCCCTTCTGTCTGTGTCACCCTGCAGGGGGAGGGACAGGCTCATAACTCCCTCCTGTCTGTGTCACCCTGCAGGGGGAGGGGCAGACTTACAGCTCCCTTCTGTCTGTGTCACCCTGCAGGGGGAGGGGCAGACTTACAGCTCCCTTCTGTCTGTGTCACTTTGCAGGGGGAGGGGCAGACTTAAAGCTCCCTTCTGTCTGTGTCACCCTGCAGGGGGAGGGACAGGCTCATAGCTCCCTTCTGTCTGTGTCACCCTGCAGGGGGAGGGACAGGCTCATAACTCCCTCCTGTCTGTGTCACCCTGCAGGGGGAGGGACAGGCTCATAACTCCCTCCTGTCTGTTTCACCCTGCAGGGGGAGGGGCAGGCTCATAGCTCCCTCCTGTCTGTGTAACCCTGCAGGAGGAAGGGCCAGGCTTATAGCTCCCTGCTGTCTCTGTGTCACCCTGCAGGGGGAGGGGCAGGCTCATAGCTCCCTGATATCTGTGTCACCCTGCAGGGTGAGGGGCAGGCTCATAGCTCCCTGATATCTGTGTCACCCTGTAGGGGGAGGGGCCAGGCTTATAGCACTGTTCTGTCTATGTCACTGTGTCACCCTGCGGGGGGAGGACCCAGGTCTATGGCTCCCTTCTGTCTGTGTCACCCTGAAGGGGGAGGGGCAGGCTTATAGCTCCCTTCTGTCTGTGTCACTGTCACCCTGCAGGGGGAGGGGCAGGCTCATAGCTCCCTTCTGTCTGTGTCACCCTGCAGGGGGAGGGGCAGGCTCATAGCTCCCTTCTGTCTGTGCCACTGTTTCACCCTGCAGGGGGAGGGACAGGCTCATAGCTCCCTTCTGTCTGTGTCTCTGTGTCACCCTGCAGGGGGAGGGGCCAGGCTCCTAGCTCCCTCCCATCTGTGACACTGTGTGGATTATTTACATGGCGGTAAGCAGGTGTGCTGTGTATAACACAGGATGAGTGACACGTAGTAGTCAGGTAGAGCTCCCGCCTCCTGTCAGTACTCTGACGCCTCTGCCTCCCGCCTTCCCCTATTAATCTGATCTTCTTGTGTGAGTGAGAAAGATTTAGGGGGAGGAGGGACGGGTGAGGGCTGCTTATGAACTGATTTATAGCCAGACTGATAGGGTGATTTTCCCTTAACCCCTTATTAGGGTTAAATCCTATTACACTGATGACACAGAGCTAGCACTCTGTCATATGGTACGTCACCTTGCCCGAGTGACCCCCCGGCTGGCCAGGCTTGTGGACCATCTGCTCTGGCAATGTTTTCCAAATGAAGTGTCCACCAGGAATTCTGAACATTTAAATAGTGGGAATATGTGCAGTCCTGGTTAGCCTGCGGCTGGGGGAGGCTCGGGGCAGAATCCCGCTGTGCAGGTAACTGTGTGTATGTCTGGCTGTGTAGTATAGTCACTGGGGGGGAATTACCCAGGACTGGGAATGTGGCTTTGCCTGGTGCAGGTGATAGGGTGACTGACAGGTAGAGGTAAATGTCATGTAGTGTGTCTGGTTGTAGATTATTGTACACGTGTCTTCCATCATGTATCCCGCAATTGCGACTTTGCCGTACCCGCGTGCAACCCGTTGGTTCTTGGGTGCGTGTGCAGTTCAAGCGCACGTACGCAAGCACTCGAAACGACCGACGTTTGCCATGATTAGAGAGATAGATGTGCTAGGACCCATCTGTAGTTTATAACTGTGGTCCAGTTCTATATTGTTTAGTATGGCTGTATGGTGTGAGGGTGACTGTGCAGTCTGGGTGTATGGTGTGTGGGTGACTGTGCAGTCTGGGTGTATGGTGTGTGGGTGACTGTGCAGTCTGGGTGTATGGTGTGTTGGTGACTCTGCAGTCTGGGTGTATGGTGTGAGGGTGACTGTGCAGTCTGGGTGTATGGTGTGTAGGTGACTGTGCAGTCTGGGTGTATGGTGTGAGTGTGACTGTGCAGTCTGGGTGTATGGTGTGTGTGGGTGACTGTGCAGTCTGGGTGTATGGTGTGTGGGTGACTGCAGTCTGGGTGTATGGTGTGAGGGTGACTGCAGTCTGGGTGTATGGTGTGAGGGTGACTGTGCAGTCTGGGTGTATGGTGTGAGGGTGACTGTGCAGTCTGGGTGTATGGTGTGTAGGTGACTGTGCAGTCTGGGTGTATGGTGTGTGGGTGACTGTGCAGTCTGGGTGTATGGTGTGCGGGTGACGGTGCAGTCTGGGTGTGTGGTGTGAGGGTGATTGTGCAGTCTGGGTGTATGGTGTGTGGGTGACTGTGCAGTCTGGGTGTATGGTGTGCGGGTGACGGTGCAGTCTGGGTGTGTGTTGTGAGGGTGACTGTGCAGTCTGGGTGTATGGTGTGAGGGTGACTGTGCAGTCTGGGTGTATGGTGTGTAGGTGACTGTGCAGTCTGGGTGTATGGTGTGTGGGTGACTGTGCAGTCTGGGTGTATGGTGTGAGGGTGACTGTGCAGTCTGGGTGTATGGTGTGAGGGTGACTGTGCAGTCTGGGTGTATGGTGTGAGGGTGACTCTGCAGTCTGGGTGTATGGTGTGTGGGTGACTGTGCAGTCTGGGTGTATGGTGTGCGGGTGACGGTGCAGTCTGGGTGTGTGGTGTGAGGGTGATTGTGCAGTCTGAGTGTATGGTGTGTGGGTGACTGTGCAGTCTGGGTGTATGGTGTGAGAGTGACTGTGCAGTCTGGGTGTATGGTGCGCGGGTGATGGTGCAGTCTGGGTGTATGGTGTGTGGGTGACTCTGCAGTCTGGGTGTATGGTGTGAGGGTGACTGTGCAGTCTGGGTGTATGGTGTGTGGGTGACTCTGCAGTCTGGGTGTATGGTGTGAGGGTGACTGTGCAGTCTGGGTGTATGGTGTGTGGGTGACTGTGCGGTCTGGGTATATGGTGTGTAGGTGACTGTGCAGTCTGGGTGTATGGTGTGTGGGTGACTGGTGTGTGGGTGACTGTGCAGTCTGGGTGTATGGTGTGTGGGTGACTGTGCAGTCTGGGTGTATGGTGTGCGGGTGACGGTGCAGTCTGGGTGTGTGGTGTGAGGGTGATTGTGCAGTCTGAGTGTATGGTGTGTGGGTGACTGTGCAGTCTGGGTGTATGGTGTGTGGGTGACTGTGCAGTCTGGGTGTATGGTGTGTAGGTGACTGTGCAGTCTGGGTGTATGGTGTGTGGGTGACTGTGCAGTCTGGGTGTATGGGGTGTAGGTGACTGTGCAGTCTGGGTGTATGGTGTGAGGGTGACTGTGCAGTCTGGGTGTATGGTGTGCAGGTTACTGTGCAGTCTGGGTGTATGGTGTACGGGTGACTGTGCAGTCTGAGTGTATGGTGTGTGGGTGACTGTGCAGTATGGCTGTATGGTGTTAGGATGACTGTGCAGTCTGGGTGTATGGTGTGAGGGTGACTGTGCAGTCTGGGTGTATGGTGTGTGGGTGACTGTGCAGTCTGGGTGTATGGTGTGTGGGTGACTGCAGTCTGGGTGTATGGTGTGCGGGTGACGGTGCAGTCTGGGTGTGTGGTGTGAGGGTGATTGTGCAGTCTGAGTGTATGGTGTGTGGGTGACTGTGCAGTCTGGGTGTATGGTGTGCGGGTGACTGTGCAGTCTGGGTGTATGGTGCGCGGGTGACGGTGCAGTCTGGGTGTATGGTGTGTGGGTGACTCTGCAGTCTGGGTGTATGGTGTGAGGGTGACTGTGCAGTCTGGGTGTGTGGTGTTAGGATGACTGTGCAGTCTGGGTGTATGGTGTGAGGGTGACTGTGCAGTCTGGGTGTATGGTGCGCGGGTGACGGTGCAGTCTGGGTGTGTGGTGTTAGGATGACTGTGCAGTCTGGGTGTATGGTGTGCGGGTGACTGTGCAGTCTGGGTGTAAGGTGCGCGGGTGATGGTGCAGTCTGGGTGTATGGTGTGTGGGTGACTCTGCAGTCTGGGTGTATGGTGTGAGGGTGACTGTGCAGTCTGGGTGTATGGTGTGTGGGTGACTGTGCGGTCTGGGTGTATGGTGTGTAGGTGACTGTGCAGTCTGGGTGTATGGTGTGTGGGTGACTGTGCAGTCTGGGTGTATGGTGTGTGGGTGACTGTGCAGTCTGGGTGTATGGTGTTAGGGTGACTGTGCAGTCTGGCTGTATGGTGTTAGGATGACTGCAGTCTGGGTGTATGGTGTGAGGGTGACTGTGCAGTCTGGGTGTATGGTGTGTAGGTGACTGTGCAGTCTGGGTGTATGGTGTGTGGGTGACTGTGCAGTCTGGGTGTATGGTGTGCGGGTGACGGTGCAGTCTGGGTGTGTGGTGTGAGGGTGATTGTGCAGTCTGAGTGTATGGTGTGTGGGTGACTGTGCAGTCTGGGTGTATGGTGTGTGGGTGACTGTGCAGTCTGGGTGTATGGTGTGTAGGTGACTGCAGTCTGGGTGTATGGTGTGTGGGTGACTGTGCAGTCTGGGTGTATGGGGTGTAGGTGACTGTGCAGTCTGGGTGTATGGTGTGAGGGTGACTGTGCTGTCTGGGTGTATGGTGTGCAGGTTACTGTGCAGTCTGGGTGTATGGTGTACGGGTGACTGTGCAGTCTGAGTGTATGGTGTGTGGGTGACTGTGCAGTATGGCTGTATGGTGTTAGGATGACTGTGCAGTCTGGGTGTATGGTGTGAGGGTGACTGTGCAGTCTGGGTGTATGGTGTGTAGGTGACTGTGCAGTCTGGGTGTATGGTGTGTGGGTGACTGTGCAGTCTGGGTGTATGGTGTGCGGGTGACGGTGCAGTCTGGGTGTGTGGTGTGAGGGTGATTGTGCAGTCTGAGTGTATGGTGTGTGGGTGACTGTGCAGTCTGGGTGTATGGTGTGTGGGTGACTGTGCAGTCTGGGTGTATGGTGTGTAGGTGACTGTGCAGTCTGGGTGTATGGTGTGTGGGTGACTGTGCAGTCTGGGTGTATGGGGTGTAGGTGACTGCAGTCTGGGTGTATGGTGTGAGGGTGACTGTGCAGTCTGGGTGTATGGTGTGCAGGTGACTGTGCAGTCTGGGTGTATGGTGTACGGGTGACTGTGCAGTCTGGGTGTATGGTGTGAGGGTGACTGTGCAGTCTGGGTGTATGGTGTGAGGGTGACTGTGCAGTCTAGGTGTATGGTGTGTGGGTGACTGCAGTCTGGGTGTATGGTGTGTGGGTGACTGCAGTCTGGGTGTATGGTGTGAGTGTGACTGTGCAGTCTGGGTGTATGGTGTTAGGGTGGCTGTAGTCTGGGTGTATGGTGTGTGGGTGACTGTGCAGTCTGGGTGTTTGGTGTGTGGGTGACTGTGCAGTCTGGGTGTATGGTGTGAAGGTGACTTTACAGTCTGGGTGTGTGGTGTGAGAGTTACTGTGCCGTCTGGGTGTATGGTATGAGGGTGACTGTGTGGTCTGGGTGTATGGTGTGAGGGTGACTGCAGTCTGGGTGTATGGTGTGTTGAGGATTGTGCAGACTGGGTGTATGGTGTGTGGGTGACTGTGCAGTCTGGGTGTATGGTGTGTGGGTGACTGTGCAGTCTGGGTGTATGGTGTTTGGGTGACTGTGCGGTCTGGGTGTATGGTGTGAGGGTGACTGTGCAGTCTGGGTGTATGGTGTGAGGGTGACTGCAGTGTGGGTGACGGTGCAGTCTGGGTGTATGGTGTGTGGGTGACTGCAATCTGGGTGTATGGTGTGTGGGTGACTGTGCGGTCTGGGTGTATGGTGTGTGGGTGACTGTGCAGTCTGGGTGTATGGGGTGTGGGTGACTGTGCAGTCTGGGTGTATGGGGTGTGGGTGACTGTGCAGTCTGGCTGTATGGTGTGAGGGTGACTGTGCAGTCTGGGTGTATGGTGTGTAGGTGACTGTGCAGTCTGGGTGTATGGTGTGTGGGTGACTGTGCAGTCTGGGTGTATGGTGTGTGGGTGACTGTGCAGTCTGGGTGTATGGTGTGAGGGTGACTGTGCAGTCTGGCTGTATGGTGTTAGGATGACTGCAGTCTGGGTGTATGGTGTGAGGGTGACTGTGCAGTCTGGGTGTATGGTGTGTAGGTGACTGTGCAGTCTGGGTGTATGGTGTGTGGGTGACTGTGCAGTCTGGGTGTATGGTGTGCGGGTGACGGTGCAGTCTGGGTGTGTGTGTGACTGTGCAGTCTGGGTGTATGGTGTGTAGGTGACTGTGCAGTCTGGGTGTATGGTGTGTGGGTGACTGTGCAGTCTGGGTGTATGGGGTGTAGGTGACTGTGCAGTCTGGGTGTATGGTGTGAGGGTGACTGTGCAGTCTGGGTGTATGGTGTGCAGGTTACTGTGCAGTCTGGGTGTATGGTGTACAGGTGACTGTGCAGTCTGAGTGTATGGTGTGTGGGTGACTGTGCAGTATGGCTGTATGGTGTTAGGATGACTGTGCAGTCTGGGAGTATGGTGTGAGGGTGACTGTGCAGTCTGGGTGTATGGTGTGTGGGTGACTGTGCAGTCTGGGTGTATGGTGTGTGGGTGACTGTGCAGTCTGGGTGTATGGTGTGTGGGTGACTCTGCAGTCTGGGTGTATGGGGTGTGGGTGACTGTGCAGTCTGGGTGTATGGTGTTTGGGTGACTGTGCGGTCTGGGTGTATGGTGTGAGGGTGACTGTACAGTCTGGGTGTATGGTGTGAGGGTGACTGCAGTGTGGGTGTATGGTGTGTGGGTGACTGCAATCTGGGTGTATGGTGTGTGGGTGACTGTGCGGTCTGGGTGTATGGGGTGTGGGTGACTGTGCAGTCTGGGTGTATGGGGTGTGGGTGACTGTGCAGTCTGGGTGTATGGGGTGTGGGTGACTGTGCAGTCTGGCTGTATGGTGTGAGGGTGACTGTGCAGTCTGGGTGTATGGTGTGTAGGTGACTGTGCAGTCTGGGTGTATGGTGTGTGGGTGACTGTGCAGTCTGGGTGTATGGTGTGTGGGTGACTGTGCAGTCTGGGTGTATGGTGTGAGAGTGACTGTGCAGTCTGGCTGTATGGTGTTAGGATGACTGCAGTCTGGGTGTATGGTGTGAGGGTGACTGTGCAGTCTGGGTGTATGGTGTGTAGGTGACTGTGCAGTCTGGGTGTATGGTGTGTGGGTAACTGTGCAGTCTGGGTGTATGGTGTGCGGGTGACGGTGCAGTCTGGGTATGTGGTGTGAGGGTGATTGTGCAGTCGTGTGGGTGACTGTGCAGTCTGGGTGTATGGTGTGTGGGTGACTGTGCAGTCTGGGTGTATGGTGTGTAGGTGACTGTGCAGTCTGGGTGTATGGTGTGTGGGTGGCTGTGCAGTCTGGGTGTATGGGGTGTAGGTGACTGTGCAGTCTGGGTGTATGGTGTGAGGGTGACTGTGCAGTCTGGGTGTATGGTGTGCAGGATACTGTGCAGTCTGGGTGTATGGTGTACGGGTGACTGTGCAGTCTGGGTGTATGGTGTGAGGGTGACTGTGCAGTCTGGGTGTATGGTGTGTGGGTGACTGTGCAGTCTGGGTGTATGGTGTGTGGGTGACTGTGCAGTCTGGGTGTATGGTGTGTGGGTGACTCTGCAGTCTGGGTGTATGGGGTGTGGGTGACTGTGCAGTCTGGGTGTATGGTGTGTAGGTGACTCTGCAGTCTGGGTGTATGGTGTGTGGGTGACTCTGCAGTCTGGGTGTATGGTGTGAGGGTGACTGCAGTCTGGGTGTATGGTGTGTGGGTGACTGTGCAGTCTGGGTGTATGGTGTGAGTGTGACTGTGCAGTCTGGGTGTATGGTGTGTGGGTGACTGTGCAGTCTGGGTGTATGGTGTGTGGGTGACTGTGCAGTCTGGGTGTATGGTGTGTGGGTGACTGTGCAGTCTGAGTGTATGGTGTGTGGGTGACTGTGCAGTCTGGGTGTATGGTGTGTAGGTGACTGCAGTCTGGGTGTATGGTGTGAGGGTGACTGCAGTCTGGGTGTATGGTGTGTGGGTGACTGTGCAGTCTGGGTGTATGGTGTGTGGGTGACTCTGCAGTCTGGGTGTATGGGGTGTGGGTTACTGTGCAGTCTGGGTGTATGGTGTGTGGGTGACTGTGCAGTCTGGGTGTAAGATGTGCAGGTGACTCTGCAGTCTGGGTGTATGGTGTGTGGGTGACTGTGCAGTCTGGGTGTATGGTGTGTGGGTGACTCTGCAGTCTGGGTGTATGGTGTGTGGGTGACTGTGCAGTCTGGGTGTATGGTGTGTAGGTGACTGTGCAGTCTGGGTGTATGGTGTGTAGGTGACTGTGCGGTCTGGGTGTATGGTGTGAGAGTTACTGTGCAGTCTGGGTGTATGGTGTGTGGGTGACGGTGCAGTCTGGGTGTATGGTGTGAGGGTGACTGTGCAGCCTGGGTGTATGGTGTGTGGGTGACGGTGCAGTCTGGGTGTATGGTGTGTGGGTGACTCTGCAGTCTGGGTGTATGGGGTGTGGGTTACTGTGCAGTCTGGGTGTATGGTGTGTGGGTGACTGTGCAGTCTGGGTGTATGGTGTGTGCAGGTGACTGTGCAGTCTGGGTGTATGGTGTGTGGGTGACTGTGCAGTCTAGGTGTATGGTGTGTGGGTGACTCTGCAGTCTGGGTGTATGGGGTGTGGGTTACTGTGCAGTCTGGGTGTATGGTGTGTGGGTGACTGCAGTCTGGGTGTATGGGGTGTGGGTTACTGTGCAGTCTGGGTGTATGGTGTGTGGGTGACTGTGCAGTCTGGGTGTATGGTGTGTGGGTGACTGTGCAGTCTGGGTGTGCAGGTGACTGTGCAGTCTGGGTGTATGGTGTGTGGGTGACTCTGCAGTCTGGGTGTATGGGGTGTGGGTTACTGTGCAGTCTGGGTGTATGGGGTGTGGGTTACTGTGCAGTCTGGGTGTATGGTGTGTGGGTGACTGTGCAGTCTGGGTGTATGGTGTGTGGGTGACTGTGCAGTCTGGGTGTGCAGGTGACTGTGCAGTCTGGGTGTATGGTGTGTGGGTGACTCTGCAGTCTGGGTGTATGGGGTGTGGGTTTCTGTGCAGTCTGGGTGTATGGTGTGTGGGTGACTGTGCAGTCTGGGTGTATGGTGTGTGGGTGACTGTGCAGTCTGGGTGTATGGTTTGTGGGTGACTGTGCAGTCTGGGTGTGCAGGTGACTGTGCAGTCTGGGTGTATGGTGTGTGGGTGACTGTGCAGTCTGGGTGTATGGTGTGTGGGTGACTGTGCAGTCTGGGTGTGCAGGTGACTGTGCAGTCTGGGTGTATGGTGTGTGGGTGACTGTGCAGTCTGGGTGTATGGTGTGTGGGTGACTCTGCAGTCTGGGTGTATGGTGTGTGGGTGACTGTGCAGTCTGGGTGTATGGTGTGTGGGTGACTCTGCAGTCTGGGTGTATGGGGTGTGGGTTTCTGTGCAGTCTGGGTGTATGGTGTGTGGGTGACTGTGCAGTCTGGGTGTATGGTGTGTGGGTGACTGTGCAGTCTGGGTGTATGGTGTGTGGGTGACTGTGCAGTCTGGGTGTGCAGGTGACTGTGCAGTCTGGGTGTATGGTGTGTGGGTGACTGTGCAGTCTGGGTGTATGGTGTGTGGGTGACTGTGCAGTCTGGGTGTGCAGGTGACTGTGCAGTCTGGGTGTATGGTGTGTGGGTGACTGTGCAGTCTGGGTGTATGGTGTGTGGGTGACTCTGCAGTCTGGGTGTATGGTGTGTGGGTGACTGTGCAGTCTGGGTGTATGGTGTGTGGGTGACTGTGCAGTCTGGGTGTGCAGGTGACTGTGCAGTCTGGGTGTATGGTGTGTGGGTGACTGTGCAGTCTGGGTGTATGGTGTGTGGGTGACTCTGCAGTCTGGGTGTATGGTGTGTAGGTGACTGCAGTCTGGGTGTATGGTGTGAGGGTGACTGCAGTCTGGGTGTATGGTGTGTGGGTGACTGTGCAGTCTGGGTGTATGGTGTGTGGGTGACTCTGCAGTCTGGGTGTATGGGGTGTGGGTTACTGTGCAGTCTTGGTGTATGGTGTGTGGGTGACTGTGCAGTCTGGGTGTAAGATGTGCAGGTGACTCTGCAGTCTGGGTGTATGGTGTGTGGGTGACTGTGCAGTCTGGGTGTATGGTGTGTGGGTGACTCTGCAGTCTGGGTGTATGGTGTGTGGGTGACTGTGCAGTCTGGGTGTATGGTGTGTAGGTGACTGTGCAGTCTGGGTGTATGGTGTGTAGGTGACTGTGCGGTCTGGGTGTATGGTGTGAGAGTTACTGTGCAGTCTGGGTGTATGGTGTGTGGGTGACGGTGCAGTCTGGGTGTATGGTGTGAGGGTGACTGTGCAGCCTGGGTGTATGGTGTGTGGGTGACGGTGCAGTCTGGGTGTATGGTGTGTGGGTGACTCTGCAGTCTGGGTGTATGGGGTGTGGGTTACTGTGCAGTCTGGGTGTATGGTGTGTGGGTGACTGTGCAGTCTGGGTGTATGGTGTGTGCAGGTGACTGTGCAGTCTGGGTGTATGGTGTGTGGGTGACTGTGCAGTCTAGGTGTATGGTGTGTGGGTGACTCTGCAGTCTGGGTGTATGGGGTGTGGGTTACTGTGCAGTCTGGGTGTATGGTGTGTGGGTGACTGCAGTCTGGGTGTATGGGGTGTGGGTTACTGTGCAGTCTGGGTGTATGGTGTGTGGGTGACTGTGCAGTCTGGGTGTATGGTGTGTGGGTGACTGTGCAGTCTGGGTGTGCAGGTGACTGTGCAGTCTGGGTGTATGGTGTGTGGGTGACTCTGCAGTCTGGGTGTATGGGGTGTGGGTTACTGTGCAGTCTGGGTGTATGGTGTGTGGGTGACTGTGCAGTCTGGGTGTATGGTGTGTGGGTGACTGTGCAGTCTGGGTGTGCAGGTGACTGTGCAGTCTGGGTGTATGGTGTGTGGGTGACTCTGCAGTCTGGGTGTATGGGGTGTGGGTTTCTGTGCAGTCTGGGTGTATGGTGTGTGGGTGACTGTGCAGTCTGGGTGTATGGTGTGTGGGTGACTGTGCAGTCTGGGTGTATGGTTTGTGGGTGACTGTGCAGTCTGGGTGTGCAGGTGACTGTGCAGTCTGGGTGTATGGTGTGGGTGACTGTGCAGTCTGGGTGTATGGTGTGTGGGTGACTGTGCAGTCTGGGTGTGCAGGTGACTGTGCAGTCTGGGTGTATGGTGTGTGGGTGACTGTGCAGTCTGGGTGTATGGTGTGTGGGTGACTCTGCAGTCTGGGTGTATGGTGTGTGGGTGACTGTGCAGTCTGGGTGTATGGTGTGTGGGTGACTCTGCAGTCTGGGTGTATGGGGTGTGGGTTTCTGTGCAGTCTGGGTGTATGGTGTGTGGGTGACTGTGCAGTCTGGGTGTATGGTGTGTGGGTGACTGTGCAGTCTGGGTGTATGGTGTGTGGGTGACTGTGCAGTCTGGGTGTGCAGGTGACTGTGCAGTCTGGGTGTATGGTGTGTGGGTGACTGTGCAGTCTGGGTGTATGGTGTGTGGGTGACTGTGCAGTCTGGGTGTGCAGGTGACTGTGCAGTCTGGGTGTATGGTGTGTGGGTGACTGTGCAGTCTGGGTGTATGGTGTGTGGGTGACTCTGCAGTCTGGGTGTATGGTGTGTGGGTGACTGTGCAGTCTGGGTGTATGGTGTGTGGGTGACTGTGCAGTCTGGGTGTATGGTGTGTGGGTGACTCTGCAGTCTGGGTGTATGGTGTGTGGGTGACTGTGCAGTCTGGGTGTATGGTGTGTGGGTGACTGTGCAGTCTGGGTGTATGGTGTGTGGGTGACTGTGCAGTCTGGGTGTATGGTGTGCGGATAGCTGCAGTCTGTTAGCTGCACACCTGAGTATACTCAGTACTGCTGTATGTTGTGTCACGTAGATAATGATTAGGTGAATCACAGCCAGTGAAATCCTCAGAATCCTGTTTCTTATTTTGACATATTCCAGCGGCTGAGTCGGATTTTCCTTCCCTTTAATGAGTGAGTGAGGGAGGGGGATGTCTATTTTAGTAGGGTGAGGATTATAGGACAGAGGAGCACTGACACATCACAGGACAGCAGGAAATCTTACTCTCAGGGTTATCCCCTGCAGCCAACTTCACAGGGCTGTGCCGCCCGGGGCTCCTGAGGCTGCAGGAGAGGATGCTGGGAAGGATTATAGCGCGGCAGGTAGGGAATGTAATACGTGTGTGTGTATGACACAGGTAGGGTGTGATTGTTGGTGGTATACATTGTGTGTCATTGTCACCTTCTCTCTCTGACAGACAATCAGTTCAGGATGTCTATTCTGGAGCGCTTAGAGCAGATGGAGCGTCGGATGGCCGATATGAGTTCTGGCCAGCTCCAGAATCCCTCAGCACCGTTGGGCGGCCCGCGAGGAGGAGACACTCAGGTTAGTGGAAGAGAGCTATGTTCTGTCATCTGATGGTCCTCACCCCCTTCTGTCACCCAGCTGGGATACTCACAGGGTGTGTGTGTGCGTACTGCAGTATGTCACCCGACTGTGTGTGCCCGTCATTCCGTCCTTCCATGTGTATCCTTGTCTGCCTGTGTGTGCCCGTCATTCCGTCCTTCCATGTGTATCCATGTCTGTCTGTGTGTCCGTCATTCCGTTCTTCCATGTGTATCCTTGTCTGTCTGTGTGCCCGTCATTCCGTCCTTCCATGTGTATCCTTGTCTGTCTGTGTGCCCGTCATTCCGTCCTTCCATGTGTATCCTTGTCTGTCTGTGTGCCCGTCATTCCGTCCTTCCATGTGTATCCTTGTCTGTCTGTGTGCCCGTCATTCCGTCCTTCCATGTGTATCCTTGTCTGTCTGTGTGCCCGTCATTCCGTCCTTCCATGTGTATCATTGTCTGTCTGTGTGTGCCCGTCATTCCGTCCTTCCATGTGTATCCGTCTGTGTGTGCCCGTCATTCCGTCCTTCCATGTGTATCCTTGTCTGTCTGTGTGCCCGTCATTCCGTCCTTCCATGTGTATCTGTGGCCGGAGAGACCCCCAGCCCACGTGGACAATGGCGGCGCGGCACTGAAGGGGTTAACCCTCAGTGACCGGCGCCATATTCAAGGACAATGGGCGCTTGGCGCCACTTTTAAACTGTGCACTGGTGCTAAGCTCCATCTTTAAATGTAGTGTGGGTGCTAGGCACCGGGTATTTAAAAATATATTTACTACTGTGTTTTCACCAATGTTATATTTAATGCAATAGGCACAGTTGTAGGATTGCACATTTACATTGCATGCAAATGCCAGCACTTAGAAGGAATGTGTAAGCTGTGTTGGTTTTAAAATGCATTTACGTTTGTGAACAAATGGCCCTGTCCTAGCAGAGAGGTGTGAATGGCAAAACCTTTTGATGTGTTAAGATGCTAATCACGGGGTCTATGGGCTTGGAACCTGTTTCATGTAACTGATTTAATTGATATACGAACCCTGAATGGCAGATGCAGGAAGGAAGACCGTTTGTTTGTATTGTAGCCTTTCCTGTTGTAATCTCAAACACTGGGTTTGCCTGGAGATGTGACTGAGACAGAAACATTTGTATTTTGAAGCTATGTGATAAATTTATCAATAGTGAATGTTAATCTGATACCAAACGTTGTCTGTGTCACAGGAAGGAGGATATTGTTTTATTGCACTTATCTCCTTTTGAAATGTAATTTATTTACTTGTATTTTCTAAGTTATCCTGATTGGTTGGAGAAGACAGGGAGGGCTTACCCCCCTGTGGTACTGTGTGGAAATTTGACATAAAAAGGAGGCCTGTGTGCCTCCAGATTGGTAGTTGTACCATCTTATTCTGCTGGAACATCTTGCTGTATGCTGTTGCCCCTAGCAATAGGGAAGAGTTCTCTTTAGAACTATTGGAAAACACAGGGCGATCCGGCACAGGATTTGTCAAATTTGGGATAATAGAAGAATCAAAAGAGAGACCAAAATTTGGACAGTATGTTACCCTTATTAGTAAGGGAAAAAAGCGGCAAGATTAGCCGTTTTAAGTATAGATATATAAATATATATGTATAAGTATTATGCTGTCCTGATTGGTGGTGCACCCAGAGCCAGAAGGTGCGAAGACTTGTAAAATTGGAAGAGAAAGGAAGGCTCTTGTGTGGGCGCACTCTTATTAAAGGAAGTAAGTTATATATAACAATTTGGAAGGATGTTTAAAACATAACTTTTATTGATATTGTTATAACACAAAAAAACTCTTCCCGGAAATCTATCCTTAAAGATACAGATTTGAAAATATCTTTTAAAATAAAATTGTTCTGGTCTCTTTATTGTAAAGAGTATTTGGAAGGGTTGTAGACATAAATTGGTCATACCCCCATTCCCCCTGACCAGTACAGAAATTCTGTATTAATGGAACCTCAGGATGGTCAAGACACAGTTGTATATAAGGCAGAGCTCTTTGGCTATAGGTAACTAGGGTAATGATCAGCAGTCACACCTCTAGGAATGGTACACCTGATTAGCATACAGATATCATGATTTGAAGAAATGTTATACAAGAATCAATGGGCATCCTAATGTCCGTGCGAATATCTGTATATTATCAACACTGAAAAAGAACGGATTGCCAAATAGGATTAGTGGTGATACTGCTGTTGGTGTTTTTATCACATAAGTGAGGAAAAATCCTACTCTACAACACCAGGTATTCGCAGGCAGTCTCCTTTCCTGATACTGACCTGGCCCAACGCTGTTTAGCTTCCAAGATCAGACGAGATCGGGCGCTGGCAGCGTGGTATGGTAGTAGAGAATTTAATGTGTACACCAATGAGAGTGCACCTATATATGAAATAGGAAATTTGGGAGAGACAGACAGGAAAGTGATAGAAAAAAGTAGTGAAAATGTGTGGATCTGCTTTCCACGTTAGACCCGGTTCCAAAATTCCCACTAAAGTGGTGCAATGTTACGGGAATCGTGGATGAGAGTCCACGAGGTTGGTGATCATAGGATAATTTGGTTGTCAGTGTTAGTGCTGTTAATTTTAATTCAATCAAAGGACCTCTTGACTACCGCACATATTGTGATTTCTCCAAAATAAATAAATGAATAATTCTCTGTATTGGATATCTGATGGAAGATAGAAAAACTCACAACAGTTACGGATGCATTTAGAGTCCGTATAGCCAATAGAAGCCTCGGATCGGTGAATTTCACAATGCACTTAACAAGAGACACATACCGAAAGGGAGAAGAAAGGAAAAAATCCCTGTCGATAGGATGCAGTTATCCCGTTAATAGCGTATGATAATTACGGGAGAAAAGAGAAAAGAAAATCATAAAAGCCTAAATGCCAAACAAATATGGAAGGTATATGCTGAATTTAGACATTTACTATTCAAATCATTTGATATCTACAGCTTGGCCTCTAGTAGAAGAGGTGCTGAGTGCATGGTTATATGCTGTAATGACCCCTTAGCAACACTGTAATACACATTAAGTGTGAGATAAATAAGACAATTCTGCCCGAATTTACAGAAGAGGGTTGGAACCCGGAAGTGAACAAGCCTAAGGGTGAAACGCGTTTTCCGCAAGGGGTCTCGTCTACACAGCTCCATCTTGGCATTAGCCTCATACATCTGCTCGTTCTCTTTGGCTCTCCTATCTTCATTGGTGAAACCGTAAGCCCCACTATCTTGTGGCTGCATGCCACAGATAGTAACATCTTCTGTAAATTCGGGCAGAATTGTCTTATTTATCTCACACTTAATGTGTATTACAGTGTTGCTAAGGGGTCATTACAGCATATAACCATGCACTCAGCACCTCTTCTACTAGAGGCCAAGCTGTAGATATCAAATGATTTGAATAGTAAATGTCTAAATTCAGCATATACCTTCCATATTTGTTTGGCATTTAGGCTTTTATGATTTTCTTTTCTCTTTTCTCCCGTAATTATCATACGCTATTAACGGGATAACTGCATCCTATCGACAGGGATTTTTTCCTTTCTTCTCCCTTTCGGTATGTGTCTCTTGTTAAGTGCATTGTGAAATTCACCGATCCGAGGCTTCTATTGGCTATACGGACTCTAAATGCATCCGTAACTGTTGTGAGTTTTTCTATCTTCCATCAGATATCCAATACAGAGAATTATTCATTTATTTATTTTGGAGAAATCACAATATGTGCGGTAGTCAAGAGGTCCTTTGATTGAATTAAAATTAACAGCACTAACACTGACAACCAAATTATCCTATGATCACCAACCTCGTGGACTCTCATCCACGATTCCCGTAACATTGCACCACTTTAGTGGGAATTTTGGAACCGGGTCTAACGTGGAAAGCAGATCCACACATTTTCACTACTTTTTTCTATCACTTTCCTGTCTGTCTCTCCCAAATTTCCTATTTCATATATAGGTGCACTCTCATTGGTGTACACATTAAATTCTCTACTACCATACCACGCTGCCAGCGCCCGATCTCGTCTGATCTTGGAAGCTAAACAGCGTTGGGCCAGGTCAGTATCAGGAAAGGAGACTGCCTGCGAATACCTGGTGTTGTAGAGTAGGATTTTTCCTCACTTATGTGATAAAAACACCAACAGCAGTATCACCACTAATCCTATTTGGCAATCCGTTCTTTTTCAGTGTTGATAATATACAGATATTCGCACGGACATTAGGATGCCCATTGATTCTTGTATAACATTTCTTCAAATCATGATATCTGTATGCTAATCAGGTGTACCATTCCTAGAGGTGTGACTGCTGATCATTACCCTAGTTACCTATAGCCAAAGAGCTCTGCCTTATATACAACTGTGTCTTGACCATCCTGAGGTTCCATTAATACAGAATTTCTGTACTGGTCAGGGGGAATGGGGGTATGACCAATTTATGTCTACAACCCTTCCAAATACTCTTTACAATAAAGAGACCAGAACAATTTTATTTTAAAAGATATTTTCAAATCTGTATCTTTAAGGATAGATTTCCGGGAAGAGTTTTTTTGTGTTATAACAATATCAATAAAAGTTATGTTTTAAACATCCTTCCAAATTGTTATATATAACTTACTTCCTTTAATAAGAGTGCGCCCACACAAGAGCCTTCCTTTCTCTTCCAATTTTACAACTCTTTAGAACTATTGCAAATAAATACCATTTGCCTCAAGAAGACCGCGTCATCTTGTGACCTACAGGGTTATTCCAAACATAGCCCCGTCCTCCGGCTGTCCAGGGAAGCACCTAACGTCTCCAAGTTCCGCCTTCCGCCAGCTACCGGTAGAAGCCTAGCAAGTGGCTAGTGGGGATTCGTCAACACCACACAGGTGTGGTAAGGCAGTGCGTCGGCACATACAGAGCAGAACCGTGGTTCCAAACGCCACGGCAGGTTAGGAGTTTGGTGGTGGCAGCATAAACCCGCCCACAGCGCAGTGGGTGGAGTCAGTAACAGGCGGTTACTGACGGTTAGCGGGAATCCCCTATGTGGTCGGGCCTCGTGTGACCTAACCTTCCAATCTGTGCGCAGGAGACGGGACGCGAAAGCGGCGAGTGCTTTCGTACGGGACCGTCCTGTCACAGTATCCTTGTCTGTCTGTGTGCCCGTCATTCCGTCCTTCCATGTGTATCCTTGTCTGTCTGTGTGTGCCCGTCATTCCGTCCTTCCATGTGTATCCTTGTCTGCCTGTGTGCCCGTCATTCCGTCCTTCCATGTGTATCCTTGTCTGTCTGTCTGTGTGCCCGTCATTCCGTCCTTCCATGTGTATCCTTGTCTGTCTGTGTGTGTGCCGTCATTCCTTCCTTCCATGTGTATCCTTGTCTGTCTGTGTGTACCCGTCATTCTGTCCTTCCATGTGTATCCATGTCTGTCTGTGTGTGTGCCCGTCATTCCGTCCTTCCATGTGTATCCTTGTCTGCCTGTGTGTGCCGTCATTCCTTCCTTCCATGTGTATCCTTGTCTGTCTGTGTGTACCCGTCATTCCGTCCTTCCATGTGTATCCTTGTCTGTCTGTGTGTACCCGTCATTCCGTCCTTCCATGTGTATCCTTGTCTGTCTGTGTGTGTGCCCGTCATTCCGTCCTTCCATGTGTATCCTTGTCTGTCTGTGTGTACCCGTCATTCCTTCCTTCCATGTGTATCCTTGTCTGTCTGTGTGTACCCGTCATTCCGTCCTTCCATGTGTGTCCTTGTCTGTCTGTGTGTGTCGTTATTACAGTCCTGATAACATTTACATGGTCTATAGTATAACGCATACTGTATGTACAGTAAATGTCTTGTTACTTGGGTATGAGTTAGTAACGGAGAGATGATGTGCTCAGAGGGGAGATAGTAATCACATATTGCACACACACACCTTTGTTAGGCCAGTAGGCCTCTCTGATAAGTGGCAGCGAATCACTTATCCTGCTACTTACGTAGTCGCTAGATATAACCGCCATATGTAAACCACAAGAATCTGCTCCGGCCACACTGCAGCCTCACCGCCAAGGTACAACATCACTGCTTGTGCCCGGGTGACCTCGCTCCGCCAGGCAATCACAGCCTTGGAATACAAGGGTTTCCCGCTTACCGTCAGTAACCACCTATTACTGACTCCACCCACTGCGCAATTGGGGGGTAACTCCCTGCCACACCAGGCTATATATATATTTCTCTGACGTCCTAGTGGATGCTGGGAACTCCGTAAGGACCATGGGGAATAGACGGGCTCCGCAGGAGACTGGGCACTCTACAGAAAAGATTAGGTACTATCTGGTGTGCAATGGCTCCTCCCTCTATGCCCCTTCTCCAGACCTCAGTTAGAATCTGTGCCCGGCCAGAGCTGGTTGCACACTAGGGGCTCTCCTGAGCTTACTAGTAAAGAAAGTATTTATTAGGTTTTTTATTTTCAGTGAGATCTGCTGGCAACAGACTCACTGCTACGAGGGACTAAGGGGAGAGAAGCGAACCTACCTGCTTGCAGCTAGCTTGGGCTTCTTAGGCTACTGGACACCATTAGCTCCAGAGGGTTCGAACACAGGCACCTGCCCTCGATCGTCCGTTCCCGGAGCCGCGCCGCCGTCCCCCTCGCAGAGCCAGAAGAACAGAAGCTTGAAGATGACGAAATCGGCGGCTAAAGACTCCTGTCTTCATTAAGGTAGCGCACAGCATTGTGCGCCATTGCTCCCAGCACACTTACACACTCTGGTCACTGTAGGGTGCAGGGCGCTGGGGGGGGGGGGGGGGGGAGGGGGCGCCCTGGGCTGCAATTGACGTACCTTTTGGCATAAAAATACATATATACAGTCTGGCACTGTATATATGTAAAAACCCTCGCCATTTTTTCACACAGAAAGCGGGACAGAAGCCCGCCCCTGAGGGGGCGGGGCCTTCTTCCTCAGCACACCATTTTCTCTTCACAGCTCCGCTGGAAGCAGCTCCCCAGGCTCTCCCCTGCAGTATCCAGGTACAAGACGGGTTAAAAAGAGAGGGGGGGCACATAAATTTAGGCGCAAATAAGACATATAAAGCAGCTATTGGGTAATTACTTATTATCAGTGAGAATCCCTGTGTTAAATAGCGCTGTGGTGTGTGCTGGCACACTCTCTCTCTGTCTCCCCAAAGGACTTTGTGGGGTCCTGTCCTCAGTCTGAGCATTCCCTGTGTGTGTGCGGTGTGTCGGTACGGCTGTGTCGACATGTTTGATGAGGAAGGTTACGTGGAGGCGGAGCAAGGGCAGATAAGTGTGGTGTCGCCCCCGTCGGGGCCGACACCTGATTGGATGGATATGTGGAAGGTCTTAAATGACAATGTAAACTCCTTACATAAAAGGTTTGATGACGCTGCAGCCTTGGGACAGCCGGGGTCTTAGCCCGCGCCTGCCCAGGCGACTCAGAAACCGTCAGGGGCTCATAAACGCCCTCTATCTCAGATGGTTGACACAGATGTCGACACGGAGTCCGACTCCAGTGTCGACGATGATGAGGCACATTTATAGTCTAAAATGACCAAGGCCACCCGATACATGATTATTGCAATGAAAGATGTATTACACATTTCTGAGATAAACCCTTTTAATGCCAAGAGGGTTTATATGTTTGGGGAGAAAAAGCAGCCAGTGACTTTTCCCCCATCTGATGAATTAAATGAATTGTGTGAAGAAGCGTGGAGTTCCCCTGATAAGAAATTAGTGATTTCTAAGAGGTTACTGATGGCGTACCCTTTCCCGCCAACGGACAGGTTACGTTGGGAAACATCCCCTAGGGTGGACAAGGCACTGACACGCTTATCTAAAAAGGTGGCCCTGCCGTCTCAGGATACGGCCGCCCTAAAGGAGCCTGCGGATAGAAAGCAGGAAGCTATCCTGAAGTCAGTGTATGCACACTCTGGTACTCTACTGAGACCTGCTATTGCTTCAGCCTGGATGTGTAGTGCTGTAGCAGCATGGACAGATACTCTGTTAGACAACATAGATTCCCTCGACAGAGATACTGTTTTGCTAACCCTGGGCCATATCAAAGACGTCGTCTTATATATGCGGGATGCTCAGAGGGACATTTGCCTGCTGGGCTCTAGAATTAATGCTATGTCCATTTCTGCCAGGAGGGTCTTATGGACTCGGCAATGGACAGGAGATGCTGATTCTAAATAACACATGGAGGTTTTGCCTTATAAGGGTGAGGAATTGTTTGGGGACGGTCTGTCGGACCTCGTGTCTACAGCGACAGCTGGAAAGTCGACTGTCTTGCCTCAGGTTTCCTCACAGCCTAAGAAAGCACCGTATTATCAAATGCAGTCCTTTCGTTCCCAAAAAGGCAAGAGGGTCAGGGGCGCATCCTTTCTTGCCAGAGGCAGGGGTAGAGGTAAGAAGCTGCACCATGCAGCCAGTTCCCAGGAACGAAAGTCCTCCCCTGCTTCCACTAAGTCCACCGCATGACGTTGGGGCTCCACAGGCGGAGCCAGGTGCGGTGGGGGCGCGTCTCCGAAACTTCAGCAACCAGTGGGTTCGCTCACAGGTGGATCTCTGGGCTATACAAATTGTGTCTCAGGGATACAAGCTGGAATTCGAAGCGACTCCCCCTCGCCGTTACCTCAAATCAGCCTTGCCAGCTTCCCCCAGGGAAAGGGAGGTAGTACTGGCGGCAATTCACAAGCTGTACCTCCAGCAAGTGATTGTCAGGGTCCCCCTCCTTCAACAGGGAAGGGGTTACTATTCCACAATGTTTGTGGTACCGAAACCGGACGGTTCGGTGAGACCCATTCTGAATTTAAAATCCTTGAACACTTATGTAAAGAAGTTCAAGTTCAAAATGGAATCGCTCAGAGCGGTTATTGCAAGCCTGGAAGAGGGGGATTTTATGGTGTCGCTGGACATCAAGGATGCTTACTTGCATGTCCCCATTTACCCACCTCACCAGGAGTACCTCAGGTTTGTGGTACAGGACTGTCATTACCAGTTCCAGACGTTGCCGTTTGGCCTGTCCACGGCACCGAGAATATTTACCAAGGTAATGGCCGAAATGATGATACTCCTTCGGCAGAAGGGAGTTATAATTATCCCGTACTTGGACGATCTCCTCATAAAGGCGAGGTCCAGGGAGCAGTTGTTGATCAGCGTAGCACTCTCTCAGGAAGTGTTGCAACAGCACGGCTGGATTCTGAATGTTCCATAGTCGCAGCTGATTCCTACGACGCGTCTGCTTTTCCTGGGCATGATTCTGGACACACTCCTGAAACCAAAACAGGTATCGGTGCATCACTGCATGTGAGTCCTGGGAAAGATGGTGGCTTCATACGAAGCCATTCCCTTCGGCAGGTTCCATGCGAGGATCTTTCAGTGGGATCTGTTGGACAAGTGGTCCGGATCGCATCTTCAGATGCATCGGCTGATCACTCTGTCCCCAAGGGCCAGGGTGTCTCTTCTGTGGTGGCTGCAGAGTGCTCACCTTCTCGAGGGCCGCAGGTTCGGCATACAGGACTGGGTCCTGGTGACCACGGATGCAAGCCTCCGAGGGTGGGGGGCAGTCACTCAGGGAAAAAACTTCCAAGGGCTGTGGTCAAGTCTGGAGACTTCTCTACACATAAATATACTGGAACTAAGGGCCATTTACAACGCCCTGAGTCAAGCAGAGCCCCTGCTTCAAAACCGGCCAGTACTGATTCAGTCAGACAACATCACGGCGGTCGCCCATGTAAACCGCCAGGGCGGCACAAGAAGCAGGATGGCAATGGCGGAAGCCACAAAGATTCTTCGGTGGGCGGAGAATCACGTGCAAGCACTGTCAGCAGTGTTCATTCCGGGAGTGGACAACTGGGAAGCAGACTTCCTCAGCAGACACTACCTCCACCCGGGAGAGTGGGTACTTCATCAAGAAGTCTTCACACAGATCGCAAAGCGATGGGAACTGCCACAGGTGGACAGGATGGCGTCCCGCCTCAACAAAAAGCTAAAAAGATATTGCGCCAGGTCAAGGGACCCTCAGGCGATAGCTGTGGACGCCCTAGTGACACCGTGGGTGTACCAGTCGGTATATGTGTTTCCTCCTCTTCCTCTCATACCCAAGGTACTGAGAATAGTAAGAAAGAGAGGAATAAGAACAATACTCATTGTTCCAGATTGGCCAAGAAGGACTTGGTACCCGGAACTGCAAGAAATGCGCACAGAGGACCCATGGCCTCTGCCTCTCAGACAGGACCTGCTGCAACAAGGGCCCTGTCTGTTCCAAGACTTACCGCGGCTGCGTTTGACGGCATGGCGGTTGAACGCCGGATCCTAGCTGAAAAAGGCATTCCGGATGAAGTTATTCCTACGCTGATAAAGGCTAGGAAAGACGTGACAGCAAAGCATTATCACCGTATATGGCGAAAATATGTTGCTTGGTGTGAGGCCAGGAAGGCCCCTACAGAGGAATTCCAACTGGGTCGATTCCTGCACTTCCTACAGTCAGGTGTGACTATGGGCCTAAAATTGGGGTCCATAAAGGTCCAGATTTCGGCCCTATCTATTTTCTTTCAAACAGAACTGGCTTCACTGCCTGAAGTTTAGACGTTTGTTAAGGGAGTGCTGCATATTCTGCCCCCTTTTGTGCCACCAGTGGCACCTTGGGATCTTAACGTGGTCTTGGGGTTCCTGAAATCCCACTGGTTTGAGCCACTTAGGACTGTGGAACTAAAGTATCTCACGTGGAAAGTGGTCATGCTGTTGGCCTTAGCATCGGCTAGGCG
This sequence comes from Pseudophryne corroboree, assembly GCF_028390025.1. Taxonomy (NCBI): domain Eukaryota; kingdom Metazoa; phylum Chordata; class Amphibia; order Anura; family Myobatrachidae; genus Pseudophryne; species Pseudophryne corroboree. Next base: position 7,686,391 of record NC_086449.1, read on the forward strand.
TGTGTCAGAATTGGCGGCTTTGTCATGTAAAAGCCCATATCTGATCTTCCATATGGACAGGGCAGAATTGAGGACTCGTCCCCAATTTCTCCCTAAGGTGGTATCATCGTTTCATTTGAACCAACCTATTGTGGTGCCTGCGGCTACTAGGGACTTGGAGGACTCCAAGTTACTGGACGTAGTCAGGGCTTTGAAAATCTATGTTTCCAGGACGGCTGGAGTCAGGAAGATTGACTCGCTATTTATCCTGCATGCACCCAACAAGCTGGGTGCTCCTGCTTCTAAGCAGACTATTGCTCGCTGGATCTGTAGCACGATTCAACTAGCTCATTCTGCGGCTGGATTGCCGCATCCAAAATCAGTACAAGCCCATTCCACAAGGAAGGTGGGCTCTTCTTGGGCGGCTGCCCGAGGGGTCTCGGCTTTACAGCTTTGCCGAGCGGCTACTTGGTCAGGTTCAAACACATTTGCAAAGTTCTATAAGTTTGATACCCTGGCTGAGGAGGACCTTGTGTTTGCTCATTCGGTGCTGCAGAGTCATCCGCACTCTCCCGCCCATTTGGGAGCTTTGGTATAATCCCCATGGTCCTTACGGAGTTCCCAGCATCCACTAGGACGTCAGAGAAAATAAGAATTTACTCACCGGTAATTCTATTTCTCGTAGTCCGTAGTGGATGCTGGGCGCCCGTCCCAAGTGCGGACTTTCTGCAATACGTGTATATAGTTATTGCTTAAATAAGGGTTATTGTTATGAGCCATCCGTTGAGTGAGGCTCAGTTTGTTGTTCATACTGTTAACTGGGTATAGTATCACAAGTTATACGGTGTGATTGGTGTGGCTGGTATGAGTCTTACCCTGGATTCAAATTTCCTTTCCTTGTAGTGTCAGCTCTTCCGGGCACAGTTTCCTTAACTGAGGTCTGGAGGAGGGGCATAGAGGGAGGAGCCAGTGCACACCAGATAGTACCTAATCTTTTCTTTAGAGTGCCCAGTCTCCTGCGGAGCCCGTCTATTCCCCATGGTCCTTACGGAGTTCCCAGCATCCACTACGGACTACGAGAAATAGAATTACCGGTGAGTAAATTCTTTTTATATATATATATATATATATATATATATATATATATAAAACACTCTATACCCAGTGCACAGCACCAGCAGTACTACAACATAATATATTTTAATACATTTTATTGTAAACATGTCCAGTGTTTTCCTGTTCCCAGAGCTGAAGGCTGGGCTTCACTAACATAAGCTTTGCAGCTGGGGTTGTGCCGCACTGGAGCATAACTGCTTGAATCGCCGCACTTGGAAGTGAGAACCACTGCATTCTTGCATTCTGTCCAGGCTGCGGTCGCTCCTTACTGCCCCCCCCAGCTCTGGGAGCACAGGAAGCTGGCTCTTTCTGTCCCCAGCTTGCAGACACTCAGTTCTGCCGTCCTGTAGTGCTGGGAGCTGGTCTCCCAGCATTCCCCGGCGTTTGGCACCCAGCATTCCCCGGCTGCAGCGGCTCTTTGTACTTGAGGTCCCGGGAACAAATCCCCCAATAAGTGTCGGCGTCTGGCTGTCTTCGCGGCTGATCGGATAACCCCAGGGGATCAATTGGGCCGCAGGAAATTACCACGGCTAATTGAATTCCCCCCATAGAGGCTAAGCGGTAACCTCCCGGCCTTTGCTGATCAGGAAATACACAATTGGACAATATACACGTGTGCTTGCAATCCATATATCTATATTAAATAGCTGATACATGTATTCAATTATAACAATTCCTAGTTTGCTTCATCTTGCCGCAGTCCTTACCTTTATTAGTGCAGAAGAAATTATTCCTTTTCTCCGCAATTAAAGAAATACATTTCCTAAAAGCAACCAATGAGCACTGTAGTATTTTTTCGGTATTTACATGCTGAGACTTGCAGTGCAATATAGAAAAAATAAAATGCAGGTGCACACTCTAAACACTAAGAACACTAACAATCGGAGCAATTATAATAAACTGCAATTTAACATGGCGTAAAATTGAGGTTCTCAGCATAATTTTGTCCAAAAAAATATGAGCCCACCTACCACGGCCAGATGGCCTCATCAAGTGGGTCCCCAACATTCCTAAGGTTCAAGTCCATGTCACAGGACCCCCTGGGCCAACACATCTCCACGACCCCAAGGCATCACACTGGTGAGAAGTAGCAGTTTAAGTGTTAGATTAATAAGAAGTAGCAGCTCAGTGCTAAGTGTTACACAGGTGAGAAATAGTAATTAGGGTGTTAAAAAATGTCCCGTACTCTGGACTTGATCCTTAGGAATGTTTAAGACCCACCTGATCGGTAGGTGGGCCCATATAATTTGAGGGTAAAAATTATTCAAAGGACCTCAATTTTACTCTGTTAAATAGCAGTGGTTATTATAATTGTTCTGATTACCACTGTTCTTAATGCTTAGATTGTGCACCTGCATTTTCTCTTTTTCCTGCCTCTGTACATGCCTATCGTTCCATCCCTGTCTCCAGTGATTCCTTCCATGTGTATGTCTGTCTCTCTGTATGCATATCCGTCATTCCGTATGTATACATGTATATTCCCGTGTGTGTACGGGCAGCGTTCTCTGTCGCGGTGTAACACGGTTCTATCTGTACTAGCTGTGAACAGAAAGGGGGGGAGGGGGAGTTGGGGGGGAAGGTTCTTCTGTTTAAATTTCCATTAGACGTCATATGAGATTTACTAAGTGGATTATATGCGTCTTCAGTGACAGCCCATATTTTCCACAGCTCCGGTCGCTGTGCGAGGGCCAGGCGTGCAGCGTCTGTACAACGGTGACACTCTGTGACCAGTATAGAGGATATATAAAACCATCATGATTCAGATGCGGTCGCAACTTCGATGGTGTTGCAAATGAACAATTGCACGCGTCGTGGAGGCACTCAGGGAATCGCTGTTCCTACCATCTGCATCGTGGTTGCAATGGACTACACGTTTGTTGAGATGGTTGCAATAGCTCTGGTGCGTGTCTCTGGTCACTTGTGGGCGGTGGCGAGGCCTCGCAGTTCCGTCGCTGAAAAGGGTCGCTGCTGCGTCGGCATTGCGACCGCATCTGAATCACGCCCATTATCTGTCCTACCTGGGTCACTCTCCCGTTCTCTGCCCTGTGACCCCACTTTAGTCATTTTTCCCCTTTAATGCGCCTTCCCTGATGTCACCCTTTGGTGGACATTCCTTAGAAGTTGCCTCCAGTATTACTCCAGTATTATAGCAAGAAACCTTGTATCTCCTCATTTAACTAACTCTGCTCTGTGTCTCCTACAAAGATGCTTCTACCCCCGTGTGGCAGCCCTAGAAGCAGGGAGGCTTAGAGTTGTACCAACAGTGTTTCTGCTAGAGACAACCCTCATATAACAACACTAGCTGCATCAGGCCCCGCTTTCTTACTGTGACTACTGCCACCTCCAGGCCCTGCCTCCTTACTGTGTCAGCACTACCACCATTATGCCCCGCCTCCTTACTGTGACCCCACTGCCACCATTATGCCCCGCCTCCTTACTGTGACTACTGCCACCATCAGGCTCTGCCTCCTTTCTGTGTCAGCACTACCACCATTATGCCCCGCCTCCTTACTGTGACAGCACTGCCACCATTATGACCCGCCTCATTACTGTAACAGAACTGCCACCATTATGCCCGCCTCCTTACTGTGACTACTGCCACCTCCACGCCCTGCCTCCTTACTGTGTCAGCACTACCACCATTATGCCCCGCCTCCTTACTGTGACAGCACTGCCACCATTATGCCCCGCCTCCTTACTGTGACTACTGCCACCTCCAGGCCCCGCCTCCTTACTGTGACTGCTGCCACCATCAGGCCCCGCCTCCTTACTGTGTCAGCACTACCCCATTATGCCCCACCTCCTCACTGTGACAGCACTGCCACCATTATGCCCCGCCTCCTTACTGTGACTGCCCCGCCTCCTTACTGTGTCAGCGCTACCACCATCAGGCCCCGCCTCCTAACTGTTAAATCAATAGCACCATAAGGAACTGCCTCCTTCCAATGACAGCACTGCCATTATCAAACCCCGCCTCATTAATGTTATATCACTAGCGCCAACAGGCCCACCTCCTTACTGTGACAGCACTGCCACCATCCGGCTTCACCTACTTATGGGAAAGCACTACTGGCACCAGTTCCCGCCTCCTTACTATGACAACACTGCCACCTTCAGGCCCCGCCTCCTTACTATAACAACACTGCCACCTTCAGGCCCCGTCTCCTTACTATGACAACACTGCCACCTTCAGGCCCCGCCTCTTTACTATGACAACACTGCCACCTTCAGGCTCCGTCTCCTTACTATGACAACACAGCCACCTTCAGGCTCCGTCTCCTTACTATGACAACACTGCCACCTTCAGGCCCCGCCTCTTTACTATGACAACACTGCCACCTTCAGGCCCCGTCTCCTTACTATGACAACACTTCCACCTTCAGGCCCCGCCTCCTTATTATGACAACATTGCCACCTTCAGGCCCTGTCTCTTTACTGTGACAACCGGTGGCCACCTTCAGGCCCCGTCTCCTTACTATGACAACACTGCCACCTTCAGGCCCCGCCTCCTTATTATGACAACACTGCCACCTTCAGGCCCCGTCTCCTTACTACGACAACACTGCCACCTTCAGGGCCCGTCTTTACTATGACAACTTCCACCTTCAGGCCCTGTCTCCTTACTATGACAACACTGCCACCTTCAGGCCCCGTCTCCTTACTATGACAACACTGCCACCTTCAGGCCCCGTCTCCTTACTATGACAACACTGCCACCTTCAGGCCCCGTCTCCTTACTATGACAACACTGCCACCTTCAGGCCCCGTCTTTTTACTGGGACAACCGGTGGCCTCCTTTCTGCTCGTAACCTCCTTAGGTGGCAAGCGGAAATGTGTGAGAAGTCTCTGGTCTTGACTTTAGGTGGGCTTATTTGCTATAGGTGGATAAACCCGATGCATTTGGGCGCGACAACCGTGACAATGGGTGGCCGGAACAATTGGATTGCTCTGTCGGACACTCCCATTAATTTGCGTGGTGCCTGAAATAAAAGGCTTCACCCCTTCCCCCATCACCACCACTGTGTCCCGTGATTTTACATGCTGATATATTACATTTAAACTTCCAACCATTAGTCCACCCTGGCTGTTCCACGTCTGACCGTGATCTTGGTCCGTTAATAACCAGTAACCCGGCAGACGGAGCCTGGCAGGGGTGTAGATTGTGCGTGTGAGGATATGCGTGTAGGGTAACGGCATTCTCCGTGCTTGCAGGTGTCGGCGGCAGACTCCTTCGAGGCCCGACTGGTGGCTGTATGTGAGAAAATGATGGCGCAGTCCTGCTGGGTGACGTCCGATCTTCTGGCCCATGAGATGAGCTTCCGTGGGATGACTCTGCTGCACCTGGCGGCGGCGCAGGGTTACGCGCGTCTCATTGAGACCCTGATACAGTGGCGGTGAGTGGGTAAATCTGAGCCGGCGTATAATATGGAGGAGAGCACTGGTGCACCACACGTAGCCCGCCTGAGGCCGGACGGTGGCAAGAAGAGCCAGGACGCTGGGACATAAATAATACCACAGAACATTGTGTCCTGCCTTTCACGCCATGTGCCCGGCTTTGTATGGCTCCCAGGGTGGGGTCTGGCCCAGGAGCTGCAGTGGATCACAGTGAATGAGAATGACCTCTGTATTAGCCCGAGGACATGTGCAGGGTAATAGGTGACCATGCTGGAGGTGTCGGAGAAAGCGTTACTCTACATAGGAGAGATAGTCTACAGCCTATGACTGTGACGTTAGGATGCGTAGATGGAAGATCTTGGGTATAACTGTGTCTTCTGTAATGTTCTTTCCAGGAGCATCCACTCTCAGAGCTTAGCGGTGGAGTTAGAGGTGGACCCTCTGAATGTGGATCACTTCTCCTGCACACCCCTGGTGAGAACACTCATTGTCATCTCTTTCTCTAGCCTCTTCCATCTCTATAGCCTATCCCATCTCTATGGTATCTGCCATCTTTATAGTCTCTGCCATCTCTTTCTGTAGTCTCTGCCATCTCTGACGGCTGCTTACCATCATTAGGAGCTTCTTGTAACGACCATCTACTGTCAGTGTTTCCTGCCTCCTCTTCCTAATCCCCACTAATGGTCCCTCCTCACAGATGTGGGCCTGCGCTCTTGGACACACGGAAGCTGCCACCCTACTCTTCCGCTGGGATTGCCGGGCTCTTTCCATCCCGGACTCTTTGGGCCGTCTTCCTCTTGGGGTTGCTCGATCTCGAGGACATGTCAAGCTGGCGTCCACCCTGGAGGAGATGCAGCGGCAGGAGGCGGTGCCAGGAAACTTCACCGACTTGCACGCCTCCAACTGGCACTCGCTGATGGGGAGCCAGGAGATCGGCCAGGGGCTTTCTCCCCTCTCTACAAGTGCAGATACCGGTAATGAAGCTGATAGACAGGGTAGCTTGTCTGTATTGGATAGGAGATGCCCATCACCCAACGCAACGTATATCTCTTTCCCAAGGTCTCAGCAGTCTTCCGTCGCCTTCGGATGTGTCAGATGGCTCCATCTCCATTACATCTGCCTATTCCAGTAGCTCAGCCCTACGAGGCTCCCCTGATTGCAGCACAGAAAGTAGCCAAGACACCCCTATAGAGACATCCCCCAATTCCAGATTGCTGGGAGCTGCGGCCTGGGATTTGGAGGACCCGGTAGAGCAAGCCGGCTATCTGGATTCTCCTGGAGTGGATGAAGAGGATCTTCTGGAATACAGAGAGGACACTGAGAACCATGACTATCTGCAGGTAATGTTTCCCTTCCAGGTCCCGCTAGCGCTTTATCTGTCACTTCTCCCCATCTTACACCTCGGGCACTCTCCTCTCTTCTGCACTCCCTCACATCCTTCCTCTTTCGCTCCCACTCTCCTCTGTCCCAGGTTGATATGGTTACCCTCGCAGAACAGATCATAGAGGCCACACCAGACCGGATAAAGCAGGATGACTTCACAGCAACGGAGCCTGGGGTCCTCCGAGAGAGACCGGGTAACCTTAGCAAGACCATGGCCTGGCTTGCCAGCTACCTGGACACAGCTGACCAGATGCCTGGATTTCCCCCTCATGGGTCAGTATTTTAGTGTATATACTGTGCTGTACTGGAGTTCATGTATATATGACATGGTGTATCAGGCTCTGTGTGTGTGTGTGTGTATATATATATATATATATATATATATAGCATGTTGTAGTTTATGTATTGGGCAGTGTTTGTGTATATGGCATGGTGTACTGATGTCTGTATTGGGCTTTGCGTGTGTGTAAATGGCATGGTGTAGTATTGTCTGTACTGCGCTGTGTGTGTATATATGGCATGGTGTAGTAGTGTATATACTGGGCTGTGTGTATATGTGCCATGGTGTAGTAGTGTCTACTGGACTGTGTGTGTGTGTATATATGGCATGGTGTAGTAGTGTATATACTGGGCTGTGTCTATGAGTGCCATGGTGTAGTAGTGTCTGTACTGGACTGTGTGTGTGTGTGTGTGTGTGTGTGTGTGTGTGTGTGTGTGTGTGTGTGTGTGTGTGTGTGTGTGTGTGTTCGTGTGTATATATGGCATGGTGTAGTAGTGTATGTACTGGGCTGTGTGTGTATATATGGCATGGTGTAGTAGTGTCTGCACTGGGCTGTGTGTGTGTGTGTGTGTGTGTGTGTGTGTGTATATATGGCATGGTGTAGTAGTGTCTGTACTGGGCAGTGTGTGTATATGTGCCATGGTGTAGTGTTTGTTCTGAACGCTGTGTATATATGGCATGGTGTAGTATTGTCTGTACTGGGCAGTCTGTGTATATATGGCATGGTGTAGTAGTGTCTGTGGTGGGTGTATATATGTCATGGTGTAGTGTCTGTACTGAACTCTGTATTTATGGCATGGTGTAGTAGTGTCTACTGGACTGTGTGTATACATATGGCATGGTGTAGTAGTGTATGTACTGGGCTGTGTGTGTATATATGGCATGGTGTAGTAGTGTCTGTACTGGGCTGTGTGTATACATATGGCATGGTGTAGTGTATGTACTGGGCTGTGTGTATACATATGGCATGGTGTAGTGTATGTACTGGGCTGTGTGTGTATATATGGCATGGTGTAGTAGGTTCTGTACTGGGCAGTGTGTGTATATATGGCATGGTGTAGTAGAGTAGTGTCTGTACTGGGCTGTGTGTGTATATATGGCATGGTGTACTAGTGTCTGTACTGGGCAGTGTGTGTATATATGGCATGGTGTAGTAGTGTATGTACTGGGCTGTGTGTGTATATATGGCATGGTGTAGTAGTGTCTGTACTGGGCTGTGTGTATATATGGCATGGTGTAGTAGTGTCTGTACTGGGCTGTGTGTGTATATATGGCATGGTGTAGTAGTGTCTGTACTGGGCTGTGTGTATACATATGGCATGGTGTAGTGTATGTACTGGGCTGTGTGTGTATATATGGCATGGTGTAGTAGGTTCTGTACTGGGCAGTGTGTGTATATATGGCATGGTGTAGTAGTGTCTGTGGTGGGTGTATATATGTCATGGTGTAGTGTCTGTACTGAACTCTGTATATATAGCATGGTGTAGTAGTGTCTACTGGACTGTGTGTATACATATGGCATAGTGTAGTAGTGTATGTACTGGGCTGTGTGTGTATATATGGCATGGTGTAGTAGTGTCTGTACTGGGCTGTGTGTATACATATGGCATGGTGTAGTGTATGTACTGGGCTGTGTGTATACATATGGCAAGGTGTAGTGTATGTACTGGGCTGTGTGTGTATATATGGCATGGTGTAGTAGGTTCTGTACTGGGCAGTGTGTGTATATATGGCATGGTGTAGTAGTGTCTGTACTGGGCAGTGTGTGTATATATGGCATGGTGTAGTAGTGTATGTACTGGGCTGTGTGTGTATATATGGCATGGTGTAGTAGTGTCTGTACTGGGCTGTGTGTGTATAAATGGCATGGTGTAGTAGTGTCTGTACTGGGCTGTGTGTATACATATGGCATGGTGTAGTGTATGTACTGGGCTGTGTGTGTATATATGGCATGGTGTAGTAGGTTCTGTACTGGTCAGTGTGTGTATATATGGCATGGTGTAGTGTCTACTTGGCAGTGTATGTATATATGGCATGGTGTAGTAGTGTCCGCATTGGGCGGTGGGTAAATATATGACATAGTGTAGGAGTGTTTGTACTGGACTGTGTGTGTAAATATGGCATGGTGTAGTAGTGTGTGAGGATGACATAGGCTCCCTGTTTTCTCTTGGCAGTGAGGGACTGCGTGCTGCTCGTGCCTTGGCTCGCTTTGCTCAGATGAACCCGGTAGAGGATGGGAGCAGCCTGGGAGCAGAGATTGGAGCATTTGGGCAGCGTAGCAAGAGAGGGAACAGGAGATCCATGGAGGGCTTACGTGTCAAGGTGACCAGGTATGGACAATATGTATACACAGACATACGTACGTCAGTCTTCTGTATGCTAGATATTTAGTATCCCTCCCATTTTATGTGTTCCCAGGTCGGAGGCCCCACTGTCCCCCACAACGCCTCCTCCCCTGGGAGAGATCTCCTTTGAAAGGTTTGACCCACCAGGAGCTGCCCGATGGTCCGAGTTCCTTAGTGCCTCCAGTAGTGGCCGGATGGAAAGTGAGTTTGCTCTGCTGACCCTCTCTGACCATGAGCAGCGGGAGCTGTATGAGGCGGCTCGAGTCATCCAGACTGCCTTCCGCAAGTACAAGGTGAGCGGCTACATCTCTGTGTCTGCCTAAGCAATGAGTATTATGTCAAGGAGCATTCACCTGATGTCTAAAGATAAAGACTAGCCTCCCATAAAACCATTACCTTCAGCCAGATATCCTCTAGTAATGATTCAATCTGATCTTTTTGAATTTAGGGCCGACGGTTAAAGGAGCAACAGGATCTGGCGGCTGCAGTAATTCAGAGATGCTACCGAAAATACAAACAGGTAAGGGGTGTAAGGGTTGTCTCTGTAGGCTTCAGTAAAACCATGGTCTCTCCCAGACCACTTTGTATATGATACCTTTAATGTGGAGTTGAGGGTTTTTTTGTGACCTTTGAAAGGACCCTTTTGACTTACCTTGTACAAGAAAATCAAAGATTCTAGTTTTTACAAGTATAAAATAAATCAGAAATTGATGTTGTAAATCAGTGTGACCAATGAAACATGAGTAAGAAATTTTCCATAATTCTTTAAAATTACTGGAAGACTAAGGATGATGGTCAACACACACTTTTTTTGGGCCAAATCTTGTATATTTCATGTTATGTGACTACCATCAGTACACACCTGTACCCTCGTGGACTCTCTTCGCTTGACATGCTTCAGCCAAGGTGGCTTGCTCTGCTTCGCTCGCCACAGCTTACTATTCCCAATAGATGTCCACGTGGATAGTAAATCAAACAAATGTTGAGAAAACATGTGAAATACCCCCCCCCAAAAAAAAACGTATTGACCATTTATGTGTCAACAATTGTCATGTCTAACTTTTGACCTTGTCAAATATGTAGATATGACCGTTTTGGTGAGAGAATGTAGACATGACCGTGTTGATGAGAGAATGTAGTTATGACTGTGTTGATGAGAGAACATAGACATGACCGTGTTGGTGAGAGAACGCAGGCATGACTGTGTTGGTGAGAGAACGCAGGCATGACCGTGTTGGTGAGAGAACGCAGGCATGATCGTGTTGTTGAGAGAACGCAGGCATGACCGTGTTGGTGAGAGAACGCAGGCATGATCCTGTTGTTGAGAGAACGTAGACATGATCGTGTTGTCGAGAGAACGCAGATATGATTGTATTGTTGAGAGAACGTAGACATGACCGTGTTGTTGAGAGAACGTAGACATGATCGTGTTGTTGAGAGAACGTAGACCTGATCGTGTTGATGAGAGAACGTAGACATTACCGTGTTGTTGAGAGAACGTAGACATGACCGTGTTGTTGAGAGAACGTAGACATGATCGGGTTGATGAGAGAACGTAGACATGATCGGGTTGATAAGAGAACGTAGACATGACCGTGTTGTGAGAGAATGTAGACATGACCGTGTTGTGAGAGAAAGTAGACATGACCGTGTTGTTTTGAGAACGTAGACATGACCGGGTTGTTGAGAGAATGTAGACTTAATCGTGTTGTTGAAAGTACGTAGATATGACCGTGTTGTGAGAGAACGTAGACATGACAGTGTTTTGAGAACATATACATGACAGTGTTGTTGAGAGAACGTAGACATGGCCATGTTATTGAGAGAACGTAGACATGACCGTGTTGTGATAGAACATAGACATGATCTTGTTGATGAGAGAACATAGACATGACTGTGTTGTTGAGAGAATGTAGACATGACCGTGTTGTGATAGAACGTAGAAATGATCTTGTTGATGAGAGAACGTAGACATGACCGTGTTGTTGAGAGAACGTAGACATGACCGGGTTGTTGAGAGAAAGTAGACATGACCTGGTTGTTGAGAGAACGTAGACTTAATCGTGTTGTTGAGAGAACGTAGACATGACCATGTTATTGAGAGAACATAGACATGATCATGTTGATGTGAGAACGTAGACATGACTGGATTAATGAGAGAGCGTACACATTACCATGTTGTGAGAGAACGTAGACATGACCGTGTTGTGATAGAACATAGACATGATCTTGTTGATGAGAGAACATAGACATGACCGTGTTGTTGAGCAAACGTAGATGTCTTCGTATATCTGAGAGAACATAGACAAGATTGTGTTGTTAACAGAAAGTAGAAATGACTGTGTTGCTGAGAGGACATAGACATCAAAGACATGACGTGTTGTTGTGAGAACGTAGACATGATCTTGTTGCTGAGGGGACATAGACTTGGCGTGTTGTTGTGAGAACGTAGACATGATCTTGTTGATGAGAGGACATAGACATGATGCGTTGTTGTGAGAACGTAGACATGAACTTGTTGATGAGAGGACATAGACATGATGCGTTGTTGTGAGAACGTAGACATGATCTTGTTGATGAGAGGACATAGGCATGATACGTTGCTGTGAGAATGTAGACATGATCTTGTTGATGAGAGGACATAGGCATGATACGTTGCTGTGAGAACGTAGACATGATCTTGTTGATGAGAGGACATAGACATGGCGTGTTGTTGACTGAAGGCAACAGACCTAACTGCACCTTTGGGAGGAGAGGAAATGATAACACCAATAAGAGAACATTTCTCACATTTTGAAGTGGAGGATTCTACATCATACACTGTAGGACTCAGTTTTTGCTTATCCACTAATCCAAGCCTTCTTCCTTTGCAAGCTGACATGGATCGCACTGAAGGTAATTGTCTCATAGATTTTCCAGTCTTGATTCTGCTTCTCATAAGACAAAGGAGTAACCATTTTTTTTTTGGTAGATGCATATGTTTTTTTTTTTATTCCAACTAGTGTGTTGTTTAACCCCTGTGCTTAGTATTATGGACAACAGTGAATAGTCTCCTGGGTAGGAATGTTTAAAGGAGGACACCAGTCTTGACTCAACGAGAGTCATTCATTCCCACAGACCTGGTATACTGACACTGGCAGTAGCTGTTTGGAAAAGTTGCCTTCTCTAAAAATGACCGAAGTTCCCCAAAATAACATCTCACACACTTAACCTTACTTCAGTCACCACTAAGTTTTAGTTCAAGAACTGACGGTCTTAGTAAGTCTTTGATTACTTCATGACTTATCTCAAACTTAATTAAAGATACTATAATCCAAACAATTGTTTGTTATAGCATTGTAAAAATCAAGTCTATCTGATACTGTATGTTACTTCATTATGAACACAAAGACAGAATGTTATTTTGTGGAATTAAATGCAATTACAAGTCACAATGCTTAATGATGAAAAATGCTGATAAGAGATAGACATACTGAAAATGTAAATTGAAAAATAATGCTTAATATAAAACCAACAGAAACACTCATGCAGCACACTCGCATAACATTTAAATTCAATTGATTATCACTCCCAATCTCCCATCTAAAGTGATGGGAGATTGTGGGGGGCATATACAATTGAGTACCGTTATTGCACTGATCGCGCCCATAGAGGTCTGGTTTAACTGCGTAAATCGGCTAAACCCGTCCAAAATGCTGGGCGCGATCGTGAAAAGTGCCATTTGGGCGCCAAAACGGGTCACTTTTCGCTCATTTCAGCTCGCCACCCCTGGGGGGGGGGGGGGGTGCAAGCTGAATTGCAGATGCAGGCATGCCATTTCACTCCCGAGCATAGCTACAATTGAGTACCTCAGTTTGGGCGCCATCTAGTGGCTGCCGACAAAGCAACATTTGAATCTCGTCCAATAAGTTGATGAGGCTAGAGAAATAAATACATAATTTTCTCTATCGTCCTAAGTGGATGCTGGGGTTCCTGAAAGGACCATGGGGGAATAGCGGCTCCGCAGGAGACAGGGCACAAAAGTAAAGCTTTTACAGGTCAGGTGGTGTGTACTGGCTCCTCCCCCTATGACCCTCCTCCAGACTCCAGTTAGATTTTTGTGCCCGGCCGAGAAGGGTGCAATTCTAGGTGGCTCTCATAAAGAGCTGCTTAGAGAGTTTAGCTTAGGTTTTTTATTTTACAGTGATTCCTGCTGGCAACAGGATCACTGCAACGAGGGACAGAGGGGAGAAGAAGTGAACTCACCTGCGTGCAGGATGGATTGGCTTCTTGGCTACTGGACATGAAGCTCCAGAGGGACGATCACAGGTACAGCCTGGATGGTCACCGGAGCCACGCCGCCGGCCCCCTCACAGATGCTGAAGCAAGAAGAGGTCCAGAATCGGCGGCTGAAGACTCCTGCAGTCTTCTTAAGGTAGCGCACAGCACTGCAGCTGTGCGCCATTTTCCTCTCAGCACACTTCACACGGCAGTCACTGAGGGTGCAGGGCGCTGGGGGGGGGGCGCCCTGGGAGGCAAATGAAAACCTTTAAAAAGGCTAAAAATACCTCACATATAGCCCCAGAGGCTATATGGAGATATTTACCCCTGCCTAAATGTACTAAATAGCGGGAGACGAGCCCGCCGAAAAAGGGGCGGGGCCTATCTCCTCAGCACACGGCGCCATTTTCTGTCACAGCTCCGCTGGTCAGGAAGGCTCCCAGGTCTCTCCCCTGCACTGCACTACAGAAACAGGGTATAACAGAGAGGGGGGGCAAAATAAATGGCTATATATATTAATATAAAAGCAGCTATAAGGGAGCACTTAATCATAAGGCTATCCCTGTCATATATAGCGCTTTTTGGTGTGTGCTGGCAGACTCTCCCTCTGTCTCCCCAAAGGGCTAGTGGGTCCTGTCTTCGTATAGAGCATTCCCTGTGTGTCTGCTGTGTGTCGGTACGTGTGTGTCGACATGTATGAGGACGTTATTGGTGTGGAGGCGGAGCAATTGCCAAATATGAGGATGTCACCTCCTAGGGGGTCGACACCAGAATGGATGCCTTTATTTGTGGAATTACGGGATAGCGTCAACTCGCTTAAGCAGTCGTTTGCCGACATGAGGCGGCCGGACACTCAATTAGTGCCTGTCCAGGCGCCTCAAACACCGTCAGGGGCTGTAAAACGCCCCTTGCCTCAGTCGGTCGACACAGACCCAGACACAGGCACTGATTCCGGTGGTGAAGGTGACGAATCAACCGTATTTTCCAGTAGGGCCACACGTTATATGATTTTGGCAATAAAGGAGATGTTACATTTAGCTGATACTACAGGTACCACTAAACAGGGTATTATGTGGGGTGTGAAAAAACTACCAGTAGTTTTTACCGAATCAGAAGAATTAAATGACGTGGGTGATGAAGCGTGGGGTGCCCCGATAAAAAACTGCTAATTTCAAAGAAGTTATTGGCTTTATACCCTTTCCCGCCAGAGGTTAGGGAGCGCTGGGAAACACCTCCTAGGGTGGACAAAGCGCTAACACGCTTATCAAAACAAGTGGCGTTACCCTCTCCTGAGACGGCCGCACTTAAAGATCCATCAGATAGGAGGATGGAAAATATCCAAAAAGGTATATACACACATGCAGGTGTTATACTACGACCAGCTATTGCGACTGCCTGGATGTGCAGTGCTGGGGTAGTTTGGTCAGAGTCCCTGATCGAAAATATTGATACCCTGGACAGGGACAATATTTTACTGTCGTTAGAACAAATAAAGGATGCATTTCTTTATATGCGTGATGCACAGGGAGATATCTGCACACTGGCATCACGGGTAAGTGCTATGTCCATTTCGGCCAGAAGAGCTTTATGGACACGACAGTGGACAGGCGATGCGTAGAGGAGTTATTTGGGGTCGGTTCTATCGGATTTGGTGGCCACGGCTACGGCCGGGAAATCCACCTTTCTACCTCAAGTCACTCCCCAACAGAAAAAGGCACCGACCTTTCAACCGCAGCCCTTTCGTTCCTTTAAAAATAAGAGAGCAAAGGGCTATTCATATCTGCCACGAGGCAGAGGACGAGGGAAGAGACAGCAACAGGCAGCTCCTTCCCAGGAACAGAAGCCCTCCCCGGCTTCTACAAAAGCCTCAGCATGACGCTGGGGCTTCGCAAGCGGACTCGGGGGCGGTAGGCGGTCGTCTCAAGAATTACAGCGCGCAGTGGGCTCACTCGCAGGTAAATCCCTGGATCCTGCAGATAATATCTCAGGGGTACAGGTTGAAATTAGAGACAGAGCCACCTCGCCGTTTCCTGAAGTCTGCTTTACCAACGTCCCCCTCAGAAAGGGAGACGGTTTTGGAAGCCATTCACAAGCTGTATTCTCAGCAGGTGATAGTCAAGGTACCTCTTCTACAACAAGGGAAGGGGTATTATTCCACTCTTTTTGTGGTACCGAAGCCGGATGGCTCGGTAAGGCCTATTCTAAATCTGAAGTCCTTGAACCTGTACATAAAGAAGTTCAAGTTCAAGATGGAGTCACTCAGAGCAGTGATAGCGAACCTGGAAGAAGGGGACTTTATGGTATCCTTGGACATCAAGGATGCGTATCTCCACGTTCCAATTACCCCTCACACCAGGGGTACCTCAGGTTCGTTGTACAAAACTGTCACTATCAGTTTCAGACGCTGCCGTTTGGTTTGTCCACGGCACCTCGGGTCTTTACAAAGGTAATGGCCGAGATAATATTTCTTCTTCGAAGAAAAGGCGTATTAATTATCCCATACTTGGACGATCTCCTAATAAGGGCAAGGTCCAGAGAACAGCTAGAGATGGGTTTAGCACTATCTCAAGAGGTGCTAAAGCAGCACGGATGGATTCTGAATATTCCAAAATCCCAATTAATGCCGACAACTCGTCTGCTGTTCCTGGGGATGATTCTGGACACAGTTCAGAAAAAGGTTTTTCTTCCCGAAGAAAAAGCCAAGGAGTTATCTGACCTGGTCAGGAACCTCCTAAAACCAGGAAAGGTGTCTGTACATCAATGCACAAGAGTCCTGGGAAAAAATGGTAGCTTCTTACGAAGCAATCCCTTTCGGCAGATTCCATGCAAAGGGATCTGTTGGACAAATGGTCAGGGTCGCATCTTCAGATGCACCTGCGGATAACCCTGTCGCCGAGGACAAGGGTATCCCTTCTGTGGTGGTTGCAGGAGGCTCATCTATTGGAGGGCCGCAGATTCGGCATGCAGGATTGGATCCTGGTGACCACGGATGCCAGCCTGAGAGGCTGGGGAGCAGTCACACAGGGAAGAAATTTCCAGGGAGTGTGGTCGAGCCTGAAAAAGTCTCTTCACATAAGCATTCTGGAACTAAGAGCAATCTACAATGCTCTAAGCCAGGCGGAACCGCTGCTTCAAGGAAGACCGGTGTTGATCCAGTCGGACAACATCACGGCAGTCGCCCATGTAAACAGACAGGGCGGCACAAGAAGCAGGAGGGCAATGGCAGAAGCTGCCAGGATCCTTCGCTGGGCGGAGAATCACGTGATAGCACTGTCAGCAGTATTCATCCCGGGCGTGGACAACTGGGAAGCAGACTTCCTCAGCAGACACGACCTTCACCCGGGAGAGTGGGGACTTCATCCAGAAGTTTTCCACATGCTATTAAACCGTTGGGTAAAACCAATGGTGGACATGATGGCGTCTCGCCTCAACAAAACACTGGACAGGTATTGCGCCAGGTCAAGAGATCCGCAGGCAATAGCTGTGGACGCGCTGGTAACACCTTGGGTGTACCAGTCGGTATATGTGTTTCCTCCTCTGCCTCTCATACCAAAGGTATTGAGGATTATACGGCAAAGAGGAGTAAGACTAGTGGCTCCGGATTGGCCAAGAAGGACTTGGTACCCGGAACTTCAAGAGATGGTCACGGACGATCCGTGGCCTCTACTTCTGAGAAGGGACCTGCTTCAGCAGGGTCCTTGTCTTTTTCAAGACTTACCGCGGCTGCGTTTGACGGCATGGCGTTTGAATGCCAGATCCTAAAAGGAAAAGGCATTCCGGAAGAAGTCATTCCTACCTTGATAAAGGCAAGGAAGGAAGTCACCGCGAAGCATTATCGCCGTATTTGGCGAAAATATGTTGCGTGGTGCGAGCAGCGGAGTGCTCCGATGGAGGAATTTCAACTGGGTCGTTTTCCTACATTTCCTGCAATCAGGATTGTCTATGGGTCTCAAATTGGGATCTATTAAGGTTCAAATTTCGGCCATATCAATATTCTTCCAAAAAGAATTGGCCTCAGTCCCTGAGGTCCAGATTTTTATCAAAGGAGTACTGCATATACAGCCTCCTGTGGTGCCTAAGGTGGCACCGTGGGATCTAAATGTAGTTTTAGATTTCCTCAAATCCAATTGGTTTGAACCACTAAAGAATGTGGATTTGAAATATCTCACATGGAAAGTGACTATGTTACTGGCCCTGGCTTCGGCCGGGAGAGTATCTGAACTGGCGGCTTTGTTTTATAAAAGCCCTTATTTAATTTTCCATTCGACATAGGGCAGAGCGGCGGACGCGTCCGCATTTTCTCCCTAAGGTGGTATCAGCGTTTCACCTGAACCAGCCTATTGTAGTGCCTGCGGCTACAGACGACTTGAAGGACTCCAAGTTGTTGGACGTTGTCAGAGCCTTAAAAATATACATTTAAAGGACGGCTGGAGTCAGAAAATCTGACTCGCTGTTTATACTGTATGCACCCAACAAGTTGGGTGCACCTGCTTCTAAGCAGTCGATTGCTCGTTGGATTTGTAACAAAATTCAACTTGTACATTCTGTGGCAGGCCTGCCACAGCCTAAATCTGTTAAGGCCCATTCCGCAAGGAAGGTGGGCTCATCTTGGGCGCCTGCCCGAGGGGTCTCGGCATTACAACTCTGCCGAGCAGCTACGTGGTCAGGGGAGAACACGTTTGTAAATTTTTACAAATTTGATACCCTGGCAAAGGAGGACCTGGAGTTCTCTCATTCGGTGCTGCAGAGTCATCCGCACTCTCCCGCCCGTTTGGGAGCTTTGGTATAATCCCCATGGTCCTTTCAGGAACCCCAGCATCCACTTAGGACGATAGAGAAAATAGGAATTTACTTACCGATAATTCTATTTCTCGGAGTCCGTAGTGGATGCTGGGCGCCCATCCCAAGTGCGGATTATCTGCAATACTTGTACATAGTTATTGTTAACTAATTCGGGTTATTGTTTAGGAAGCCATCTTTCAGAGGCTCCTCTGTTATCATACTGTTAACTGGGTTTAGATCACAAGTTGTACGGTGTGATTGGTGTGGCTGGTATGAGTCTTACCCGGGATTCAAAATCCTCCCTTATTGTGTACGCTCGTCCGGGCACAGTACCTAACTGGAGTCTGGAGGAGGGTCATAGGGGGAGGAGCCAGTACACACCACCTGACCTGTAAAAGCTTTACTTTTGTGCCCTGTCTCCTGCGGAGCCGCTATTCCCCCATGGTCCTTTCAGGAACCCCAGCATCCACTACGGACTCCGAGAAATAGAATTATCGGTAAGTAAATTCTTATTTATTATTGCAGGAATTATACAATCCCATTATAGATACTACCTAATATTGGGGTATTTACCAACATGAACGATCTTATAATACATAGATTATATGACTAGATCATTGTCTAGATCCTGTACATTTTGGAGATTCGTGGTATATACATTATCTCCTGATACAGACATGGACGTTATAATAGTGATTACAGTTACTTATGCTAGATGTGTTTACATTTTATTCAACTTTTTTATCTTTTTACAATTCTGTTTAGTCTATCAATAGGCTTTTTTGGAGACCTTTGTTGAAGTGATTTTTTTATTCTTGAGAAATTTATTAAATACATGTTATAAAACTTTAACAATTTAACAGTTCATTGGTAGTACCTAAATCTAGCACCCACATATAGTATTCACTATTAATACTTGACATCAGGGATTGCCTGTAAATATGATATTTACAGATAGTTACAGAATATATTGAAGGTTGATGCTGGGATCAATAGGTGTGTAGATGGCTCCATTCAAATAAAAGAAGATAATAATTTCTCACTAGTGACAAAGTCAAAGTAGCTGAAGATTACACATTGTTGGTGGAGTCATGGTAGCTGAAGATTGCAGACTGGTGGCAGTGTCATGGTAGCTGAAGATTGCAAGCTGGTGGCAGAGCCATGGTAGCTGAAGATTGCAGATTGGTGGCAGGGTCATGGTAGCTGAAGATTGCAGACTGGTGGCAGAGTCATGGTAGCTGAAGATTGCACACTGGTGGCAGTGTCATGGTAGCTGAAGATTGCAGACTGGTGGCAGAGTCATGGTAGCTGAAGATTACACACTGGTGGTAGAGTCATGGTAGCTGAAGATTGCAAGCTGGTGGCAGAGTCATGGTAGCTGAAGATTACACACTGGTGGTAGAGTCATGGTAGCGGAAGGTTGAAAATTGGTGGCAGGGTCATGGTAGCAGAAGATTGCAAACTGGTGGCAGGGTCATGGTAGCGGAAGATTGCAGACTGGTGGCAGAGTCATGGTAGCTGAAGATTGCAGACTGGTGGTAGAGTCATGGTAGGTGAAGATTGCACACTGGTGGCAGAGTCATGGTAGCTGAAGATTGCAGACTGGTGGTAGAGTCATGGTAGGTGAATATTGCAGACTGGTGGTAGAGTCATGGTAGCTGAAGATTGCAGACTGGTTGTAGAGTCATGGTAGCTGAAGATTGCAGACTGGTGGCAGAGTCATGGTAGCTGAAGATTGCAGACTGGTGGCAGAGTCATGGTAGCTGAAGATTGCAGACTGGTGGTAGAGTCATGGTAGCTGAAGATTGCAGACTGGTGGTAGAGTCATGGTAGCTGAAGATTGCAGACTGGTGGCAGAGTCATGGTAGCTGAAGATTGCAGACTGGTGGTAGAGTCATGGTAGGTGAAGATTGCACACTGGTGGCAGAGTCATGGTAGCTGAAGATTGCAGACTGGTGGTAGAGTCATGGTAGCTGAAGATTGCAGACTGGTGGTAGAGTCATGGTAGCTGAAGATTGCAGACTGGTGGCAGAGTCATGGTAGCTGAAGATTGCAGACTGGTGGCAGAGTCATGGTAGCTGAAGATTGCAGACTGGTGGTAGAGTCATGGTAGCTGAAGATTGCAGACTGGTTGTAGAGTCATGGTAGGTGAAGATTGCACACTGGTGGCAGAGTCATGGTAGCTGAAGATTGCAGACTGGTGGCAGAGTCATGGTAGGTGAATATTGCAGACTGGTGGTAGAGTCATGGTAGCTGAAGATTGCAGACTGGTGGCAGAGTCATTGTAGCTGAAGATTGCAGACAGGTGGTAGAGTCATGGTAGCTGAAGATTGCAGACTGGTGGTAGAGTCATGGTAGCTGAAGATTGCAGACTGGTGGCAGAGTCATGGTAGCTGAAGATTGCAGACTGGTGGCAGAGTCATGGTAGCTGAAGATTGCAGACTGGTGGTAGAGTCATGGTAGCTGAAGATTGCAGACTGGTGGTAGAGTCATGGTAGCTGAAGATTGCAGACTGGTGGCAGAGTCATGGTAGCTGAAGATTGCAGACTGGTGGTAGAGTCATGGTAGCTGAAGATTGCAGACTGGTGGTAGAGTCATGGTAGCTGAAGATTGCAAGCTGGTGGCAGAGTCATGGTAGCTGAAGATTGCAGACTGGTGGCAGAATCATGGTAGCTGAAGATTGCAGACTGGTGGTAGAGTCATGGTAGCTGAAGATTGCAAGCTGGTGGCAGAGTCATGGTAGCTGAAGATTGCAGACTGGTGGCAGGGTCATGGTAGCTGAAGATTGCAGACTGGTGGCAGAGTCATGGTAGCTGAAGATTGCAAACTGGTGGCAGAGTCATGGTAGCGGAAGGTTGAAAATTGGTGGCAGGGTCATTATAGCAGAAGATTGCAAACTGGTGGCAGGGTCATGGTAGCTGAAGATTGCAGACTGGTGGTAGAGTCATGGTAGGTGAAGATTGCACACTGGTGGCAGAGTCATGGTAGCTGAAGATAGCAGACTGGTGGTAGAGTCATGGTAGGTGAATATTGCAGACTGGTGGTAGAGTCATGGTAGCTGAAGATTGCAGACTGGTGGCAGAGTCATGGTAGCTGAAGATTGCAGACTGGTGGCAGAGTCATGGTAGCTGAAGATTGCAGACTGGTGATAGAGTCATGGTAGGTGAAGATTGCACACTGGTGGCAGAGTCATGTTAGCTGAAGATTGCAGACTGGTGGTAGAGTCATGGTAGGTGAATATTGCAGACTGGTGGTAGAGTCATGGTAGCTGAAGATTGCAGACTGGTGGCAGAGTCATGGTAGCTGAAGATTGCAGACTGGTGGCAGAGTCATGGTAGCTGAAGATTGCAGACTGGTGGTAGAGTCATGGTAGGTGAAGATTGCACACTGGTGGCAGAGTCATGGTAGCTGAAGATTGCAGACTGGTGGTAGAGTCATGGTAGGTGAATATTGCAGACTGGTGGTAGAGTCATGGTAGCTGAAGATTGCAGACTGGTGGCAGGGTCATGGTAGCGGAAGATTGCAGACTGGTGGCAGAGTCATGGTAGCTGAAGATTGCAGACTGGTGGTAGAGTCATGGTAGCTGAAGATTGCAGACTGGTTGTAGAGTCATGGTAGGTGAAGATTGCACACTGGTGGCAGAGTCATGGTAGGTGAAGATTGCAGACTGGTGGTAGAGTCATGGTAGGTGAATATTGCAGACTGGTGGTAGAGTCATGGTAGCTGAAGATTGCAGACTGGTGGCAGAGTCATGGTAGCTGAAGATTGCAGACTGGTGGTAGAGTCATGGTAGCTGAAGATTGCAGACTGGTGGTAGAGTCATGGTAGCTGAAGATTGCAGACTGGTGGCAGAGTCATGGTAGCTGAAGATTGCAGACTGGTGGTAGAGTCATGGTAGGTGAAGATTGCACACTGGTGGCAGAGTCATGGTAGCTGAAGATTGCAGACTGGTGGTAGAGTCATGGTAGGTGAATATTGCAGACTGGTGGTAGAGTCATGGTAGCTGAAGATTGCAGACTGGTGGCAGAGTCATGGTAGCTGAAGATTGCAGACTGGTGGCAGATTCATGGTAGCTGAAGATTGCAGACTGGTGGTAGAGTCATGGTAGCTGAAGATTGCAGACTGGTTGTAGTGTCATGGTAGGTGAAGATTGCACACTGGTGGCAGAGTCATGGTAGCTGAAGATTGCAGACTGGTGGTAGAGTCATGGTAGGTGAATATTGCAGACTGGTTGTAGAGTCATGGTAGCTGAAGATTGCAGACTGGTGGTAGAGTCATGGTAGCTGAAGATTGCAGACTGGTGGTAGAGTCATGGTAGCTGAAGATTGCAGACTGGTGGCAGAGTCATGGTAGCTGAAGATTGCAGACTGGTGGCAGAGTCATGGTAGCTGAAGATTGCAGACTGGTGGTAGAGTCATGGTAGCTGAAGATTGCAGACTGGTGGTAGAGTCATGGTAGCTGAAGATTGCAGACTGGTGGCAGAGTCATGGTAGCTGAAGATTGCAGACTGGTGGTAGAGTCATGGTAGGTGAATATTGCAGACCGGTGGTAGAGTCATGGTAGCTGAAGATTGCAGACTGGTGGCAGAGTCATGGTAGCTGAAGATTGCAGACTGGTGGCAGAGTCATGGTAGCTGAAGATTGCAGACTGGTGGTAGAGTCATGGTAGCTGAAGATTGCAGACTGGTAGTAGAGTCATGGTAGGTGAAGATTGCACACTGGTGGCAGAGTCATGGTAGCTGAAGATTGCAGACTGGTGGTAGAGTCATGGTAGGTGAATATTGCAGACTGGTGGTAGAGTCATGGTAGCTGAAGATTGCAGACTGGTGGCAGAGTCATGGTAGCTGAAGATTGCAGACTGGTGGTAGAGTCATGGTAGCTGAAGATTGCAGACTGGTGGCAGAGTCATGGTAGCTGAAGATTGCAGACTGGTGGCAGAGTCATGGTAGCTGAAGATTGCAGACTGGTGGTAGAGTCATGGTAGCTGAAGATTGCAGACTGGTGGTAGAGTCATGGTAGCTGAAGATTGCAGACTGGTGGCAGAGTCATGGTAGCTGAAGATTGCAGACTGGTGGTAGAGTCATGGTAGCTAAAGATTGCAGACTGGTGGTAGAGTCATGGTAGCTGAAGATTGCAAGCTGGTGGCAGAGTCATGGTAGCTGAAGATTGCAGACTGGTGGCAGAATCATGGTAGCTGAAGATTGCAGACTGGTGGTAGAGTCATGGTAGCTGAAGATTGCAAGCTGGTGGCAGAGTCATGGTAGCTGAAGATTGCAGACTGGTGGCAGGGTCATGGTAGCTGAAGATTGCAGACTGGTGGCAGAGTCATGGTAGCTGAAGATTGCAAACTGGTGGCAGAGTCATGGTAGCGGAAGGTTGAAAATTGGTGGCAGGGTCATTATAGCAGAAGATTGCAAACTGGTGGCAGGGTCGTGGTAGCTGAAGATTGCAGACTGGTGGTAGAGTCATGGTAGGTGAAGATTGCACACTGGTGGCAGAGTCATGGTAGCTGAAGATTGCAGACTGGTGGTAGAGTCATGGTAGGTGAATATTGCAGACTGGTGGTAGAGTCATGGTAGCTGAAGATTGCAGACTGGTGGCAGAGTCATGGTAGCTGAAGATTGCAGACTGGTGGCAGAGTCATGGTAGCTGAAGATTGCAGACTGGTGGTAGAGTCATGGTAGCTGAAGATTGCAGACTGGTGGCAGAGTCATGGTAGCTGAAGATTGCAAACTGGTGGCAGAGTCATGGTAGCGGAAGGTTGAAAATTGGTGGCAGGGTCATTATAGCAGAAGATTGCAAACTGGTGGCAGGGTCATGGTAGCTGAAGATTGCAGACTGGTGATAGAGTCATGGTAGGTGAAGATTGCACACTGGTGGCAGAGTCATGTTAGCTGAAGATTGCAGACTGGTGGTAGAGTCATGGTAGGTGAATATTGCAGACTGGTGGTAGAGTCATGGTAGCTGAAGATTGCAGACTGGTGGCAGAGTCATGGTAGCTGAAGATTGCAGACTGGTGGTAGAGTCATGGTAGCTGAAGATTGCAGACTGGTGGTAGAGTCATGGTAGGTGAAGATTGCACACTGGTGGCAGAGTCATGGTAGCTGAAGATTGCAGACTCGTGGTAGAGTCATAGTAGGTGAATATTGCAGACTGGTGGTAGAGTCATGGTAGCTGAAGATTGCAGACTGGTGGCAGAGTCATGGTAGCTGAAGATTGCAGACTGGTGGTAGAGTCATGGTAGGTGAATATTGCAGACTGGTGGCAGAGTCATGGTAGCTGAAGATTGCAGACTGGTGGCAGAGTCATGGTAGCTGAAGATTGCAGACTGGTGGCAGAGTCATGGTAGGTGAATATTGCAGACTGGTGGCAGAGTCATGGTAGCTGAAGATTGCAGACTGGTGGCAGAGTCATGGTAGCTGAAGATTGCAGACTGGTGGCAGAGTCATGGTAGCTGAAGATTGCAGACTGGTGGTAGAGTCATGGTAGCTGAAGATTGCAGACTGGTGGCAGAGTCATGGTAGCTGAAGATTGCAGACTGGTGGTAGAGTCATGGTAGGTGAATATTGCAGACTGGTGGTAGAGTCATGGTAGCTGAAGATTGCAGACTGGTGGCAGAGTCATGGTAGCTGAAGATTGCAGACTGGTGGTAGAGTCATGGTAGCTGAAGATTGCAGACTGGTGGTAGAGTCATGGTAGCTGAAGATTGCAGACTGGTGGTAGAGTCATGGTAGCTGAAGATTGCAGACTGGTGGCAGAGTCATGGTAGCTGAAGATTGCAGACTGGTGGTAGAGTCATGGTAGCTGAAGATTGCAGACTGGTGGTAGAGTCATGGTAGCTGAAGATTGCAGACTGGTGGCAGAGTCATGGTAGCTGAAGATTGCAGACTGGTGGCAGAGTCATGGTAGCTGAAGATTGCAGACTGGTGGCAGTGTCATGGTAGCTGAAGATTGCAGACTGGTGGTAGAGTCACAGCTGAACACAGAACATAGGTTTCACTATCAGTAGCTATATAGTAGCTGTTTTATCTGGAAATACATAAAAGGGATCATTGTAAGGAAGCTGGTGTAACTGATATTCTGGCAATAGTTGGTAATACAGGTAATGGCTGATGTAACTGGATATTCTGACAATGGTTGTAAACGGGCTGTACAGGTAATAAGTCTAATGTACTGCACCTGGATGAGAATAAAATGTGTAGATAACGAGGCTGAAGTAGCGGGATCTTCTTCCAATGTTTAGAAATAAGCTGCAAATGTAACAAAGCTAAAATTGCTGGATTTTCTGTATTAAAAGCATTGTTCTTATGTCATTTTACCTATGGGAGATATCCCTGCACATATGAGGTCTTTTTAACCAAACAGATTCCCCAAACTTTTATCATGTAGGTGCTGTGTAATAAAGCACAGCTGCCTGCCTCAGTGTGCATACAGTGATAGAGTAGTTAGCGGGAGAGCGGCTGTACAGCGTATCAGTGGGAACTGACATCCCGTTACCTGCATCCTGTTACAGTTTAATGACTTCGCCTTTCTTTTACCTAGTACGCCCTGTACAAGAAGATGACGCAGGCAGCCATCTTGATACAGTCCAAGTTTCGTAGCTACTACGAACAGAAACGCTTCCAACAGAGTCGCCGGGCCGCGGTGCTGATTCAGCAATGTTACCGAAGCTACAGAGAGGGGGCTCGCGGGGGCCCCAGTCTGCAACATCGTATCAGGTGAGCATTATACCGGCGCCTCGTTCCAACACATAAAGCAGCAAAGCTTCTGTAATATCACCACTTGCGAGCTCATATTATAGGCTGTATTATGGTTAACCCCACACAATAATACACAATATTTAAAAATGCTAAATTGGGACCAGATAAGCACCCTGTCCTGGTGCTCCAAGAAGCAGACACTTGTGGCGGAAATACTGCCCTCTTTGTTTTGAGCTTGCCTCCTTTGGTTCCCCACAATACCAAGACCGGCCTGCCAAATTAGGGACAGCTGGGAGCAATGCAGCGGGTCCACGTAAAGCGTTCCGTAATCTGTTTATGCAGGCTATGGACATGTCATGCCGCTGGAACGGTGTCCTGTTCCGGCACACGATCTAACTGTTCCACATTTTACAATGCCTCTAAAATAAGCCCCCAGCTCCCCAATGCATGTCCTGGTATAAGGCATCACCTTCTAGGGTGCAGCTGCAGGTTCATTTGTCAGACTGGAGGTATTTGCAAAAACGTGGCCTTGGCTAGTGGTTTGTGCGATCGTACTGAACCCATTAACTCATCGTATCCCATTTATACCCGACTCGCAACCCAAACACCTCTGTCTCATGCACTGTGCTTTTCCGTGTGTCTCTTAGGGGGTCATTTCTGACCAAGAAGCAGGACCAGGCCGCTCGCAAGATCATGCGTTTCCTGCGCCGCTGCCAGCACAGGTAAATCTAACAGGACGGGTTTTCCTAGTGCCGGGGGGGAGGGGGAGGGGGAATGACAGCACATACCCCGAGCTTTATGCTGGGACTAAGATAGTGCTACCAGAAAATCCCGAGGCTAGCTGCCCTTTGTCTGTTCTTACAGTGAGGAGGGGGGCAGTACTTTGGGGTATTCTATAGGAAAAAAGCGGGATGAAAAGTGAGGCTTAAGTATTGTTCTTTTTCAACTAAATCGATCTTTCAGTTAATGAAAAGTGTCCTAATTCGTGGAATAATTAATAAAAAAAAAAATATGTATTTTTTCCTAAGAAATCACAAAGAAAATACAACTTATTAAAAAACTACCGTAAGAAAACGATTTAGATATTTATTACTAGTATACAGTATGTTGTACAATTGTAGTAAAGGACGACGGACAGAAGTCGCGGTACGGGGAGGAATCCTGTAATCCGCCGGTAGGTTCTGCGGAGCCTAATCCCGCCTCTCACCCTGTCTCCCGCTTCTCTCTCCCACAGGATGAAGGAGATGAAGCAGAACCAGGATCTGGATTGTTTACAGAAGAGGGGACTGACCAATTAACCCTGCTCCCCTCGCACCCCCCTAGTCCTGAGCCCCCCCCTTCCCTGCATACTGCCTGCCGCACCCTCATCACAGTGCATGGGGAGAGTGCGTGTGAATGTAAATACTTCACGTATGTGCATGTTGTATATAGCCAGAGATTTGGCTGCATGTACGTGTGAATGTACATATTTATGTATGTGTGAATTGTGTATATGTTTGCGATCACTCGTACCTCTTAATGACATGCTCCAGTGCAGTGTGTGTGTAGTAAATATGGTATTTTCACAGACACACAGGCACATGTACATATATTCATTTGTATATTTTTGCACGCTCTTCACGGTGTATGAGAAGCCAGACACGTGCATACACGTAACCAGTGTATGTTACTGACCGATACATGCGCGCCCAGGCGAGTACTATATGTGTACAAGATATTTCTGCGTGCGCCGGAAATCTCTCTGCCGTTGGGGTGGCGCTTTCATATTCTGCATGTGGGTGTATGTATATGTGTGTGTGGATGCCGAAAAAGTGCATCCGTATGTATGTATGTATGTGAGTGTGTGTATATATCCGTATAAAAAAAAAATATATAGGGCTGTGTTTATATGTATATATATGTATATTTCTGTACATTTGTGGCAGGGATCATTTGAGCATCACACTCAGGCAGCTTTATTCTTTCACTCGTGTTCTTTCATGCACTTTGACAATTCATATTATGTGTACGTATGTATTTTTTTTTTTACTGATATTTTATGACCGCGCACCGCGTGATTCTGTAGGTATTGTTATGATGTCCCGGGAGACGGGAGAATGGGGCAGTTCTGCTGGTGTATCAGGCCTGCGCTGTCCCTGGGGAGACGATGGGAGTTTGGGGTACTGTCCCCTCCAGGATACAACCGGCGACGGCCAACGCTGCGGTTGCAGCAATCAGACTGCGGAGAATTTAGCACATTATACTGTTATTACTCACACTTTGGCACTGCAGAAGAGTTGGGTATAATTATGGCATACCCCTATCCTCCTCTAGCTTTGACTAAATCATTATTCCGTGCTTTTCAGCCATGTAATTATATCACCGTTATTTCCGTTGTCACATGACACGACCCAAACCGCCGTGCTCCCCCGTGTCTGCAGGAGTACAACATAGGCATTAAAGTAAAAGCTATCTGTAGGTGGGCGAGCCTTTTAAATTATCCCGTTAAATCGAATATTTCATAAGAAATTTTATTTTCAGAGTCTTAGGCATTATCACCTTTTACTGAAATTGTGATATTATTACCAATATGTTATACGCAACAAGCAGTAATATATTAAATAGACGTGTGAAAGGGAATGTACGTAAGGCTGCGACGGAGGTAACTTTCAGCTCCTTACAATGGCGAACAGGTTTTAACAACCGTGAATGTGTTAAATAAATAAATAAATATATATATATATTTCAAATTTAATATTTTAATGGATCTGAAGCAAATAATATTTAATATATAATTTCCCCCCATTTATTTTCCTGTCTTACCTCATCTTTATGTACATATACTATACAATGTTGTCCAGGAGACCAGTGTCGTCCTTATTCATTCGTATCACGTTTACTATTTTATTTATTTATTTATTTTGCCATTTTGTACGTGTATATATATATTAGCACACTGTTTTATTACTTTCAGTCTATTTTCTCAGTAACCATTGAGTAAATGCAAACAAAAACACTAAGTACAAACACTAAAAACCCATTTACACATTAAAAAAAAAAAGGAAAAAAAAAATTCAGTGTCATTGAGAAAATATTTTAAAATCGTAAAAAAAAAATATAAACTTGAACATAGCACTATAAACAATGGTGTATGGGATAAAGTATATTTAAAAATGAAAAAAATAAAAAAATATTTTTTAAGAACAGACCGTTGGGGAAAAGAGGGGGGAGAAAACTTTTTTGCATGAAATATGTAAATATTATAATATAAAATTTTCTGAAAATGTAGAATTTATTGCCTGCTTCACATGCAAACATTTTCACACAAAAAAAAACCAAGAAAGAATTGATAAATCGTTTTCCTCCATTTTACCAGGTATTTGTCTTGCGTGTTCTTTCTCTTTATTTTTTTTGTTGCATGAATTTGTAGCCATTTGCATTAAAAATGCTGAACTGGCCAGAAAGAGAAACGTGTCTCTAGGTTTATTTATAACAAGAAGGTCCAGAAACTGTCATAGTTAGATCAGTAGTAGGCAACGTGTAGAACTACAAACCCCAGCATGCCTTGGAGCAGCTTTACCGTTGAGGAATACTGCCGCAGCAGCTGGAGTGCCCAAACATTGCCTACCCCTGGCTTAGAGACTGTTGAGCGATTTATTTATGAAATAGGTTCTCAAACTCGGACCCCAGGACCTCAGCCAGTTCATGTTTTCCAGGTTTCCTCACGGTATCACAAGTGAAATAATTAGCTTCACCTGAACTGTTTGAGGTCCTAAGGACCGAGTTTGAGAGTCTATGATTTATGGAAAGTGTATAGTCACTGGCTAATCCAGGTCTTGGTCGATACATACCAACAACATCATCTGCATCATATAGAAGTCAACAGTATTGTAATTTGAGATCTCCAAGATAAACGTACTGCCACTGCGTGGTAAGGTGTGTTGTGATTTGGAAGAAATAAGACTATCAGAGTCACATTGGTGTATTTCTAAACATACATGATGAAGGTCAACTGGATTGTTGTGAGTGGGATGTCATCATCAGAACTCGGAGCTTTCTTGCCTTATCTCCTGAAGGTAAGTACACCTTTTTGAATAATAATGAGTTGCTCGAGCTTGAAGACCAGGTTCCTATAAACTTTAAATATACGAAGGTAGGTGCATGAACTGACCAGGAGATGAGTGATCAGTGCATCCAAAACTGGGTTTATAACATTTTTTTTATATGGGATGACATCCTGAGAGAATCCATGTTGAGTATAAAATATTACCACCAACAGGTCATGTTTTGTGCATGTATTTAATCACGCACTGGCGAGATAATCTGTTTTGCTAGGTCAGTATTTATCCCACCTACTTCCAGAGACAGAAATCCTGAAGGCATGGCCTGCTGAGAAAACTTGAGTGTTGAGTTTGCAAACCACTGGGCTACACCACATTTTGGTCTAAGTCATGCAAGCTGTGTAGTATGGGTAGAAAGTTTCCTGGTACTTTTTAGATGGTGGGCAAAATTCTGCTGGTCTTGGCTTTGGGTCTGTAGTTGTATTGAATTCACCCTCCACACTCACGCCCTAGTCCAGCTTTGAAGCTTGCTGAAATAATTTATTCAAAAGAATAGGACTTGATAAGTGTCTGGAATATAATACAGATGTCGAGTTCAACGTTAAATGGTGGTATTTTTTGACTTCACAAGAACCTACGGTTGGGTAGACAATGGGATGTTATTCCAAGTATTGTTTCCCTAATACAGTGGTTCCCAAACTGGGTGCCATAGGCCACTTACAAGGGTGCCACGGGTTGGTGGTCCAGGACCAAATCCGTTATTTATGGTCAGTGTGATAGGCAAAACCAGAGCTGGTGGCTAGCAATCCTGTAATGTTTGGTCAATGACAGGTAATCACAATTTACTTAATTTAATAATTCTTGCTTAATTTCTCAATAAGAAACTTTGGACCTAGTAGTGGCATGAAAACAATGCTTACACCATAGGGTACCATGATTCAATAGGATCTGCTGCATTACCATCTACAGATGGCAGTGCACTGTCCAAACCCATGCATTGCAACCAGCACTTGTACTGAAGATCAAGACAAGTAAGACTTCACCTGTATGTAACCTTTCCAATGTCCTCATTCCTACCTCGTTTTGCAAAAGTGTACATTTGTTGGTGCTTGAAAAAGTTCTGTTTGCCTGTTACTCGACTTTGGCTGTGTCATTCACGCTTCTACCTTCTCCTGTCCATCGATCTTTGCTTCACCCCTCTAGGCCTGATTCTGAGAACGCAGCGTCTTCAAGCAGAGCTTGAAGACGCTGGGTGTACCCTGGACAGCCGGAAAATGGAGCTAGGTTTCGCCTATCCCTGCAGGTCACAAGATGAAGCGGTCGTCTTGAGGCAGATGTTTATTCGTCCAAACAGTTTTAAAAAAGACTCTGCAATACAGCAAGATGTTTACAGCAGAGAGCAAATGGTATAATACACTCAGAGGCTCACAGGCCCCTTTTTATACAGTAAAACCACACTGCATCTCAGGAGGTAGCCCCCCCAATGAGTCTTTTCCATCCAATCAGGATATCTTACAAAATATAAATAAATAAATTACATTTTAAAAGGATATAAGTGCATGAAGCAATTTCCTTCTTCCTGTCACACACAACGTTTGGTGTCATCTAAACTGCATCCTTTACCACGTGGCAGTTTACAATTTGCCTTTGATACATTTATCACATAGCTTCAAAATATAGTTTGTAGTTGATTTCTCAAACAAATGTTCCTGTCTCTCACATCTCCATGCAAACCCAGTTTTGGCTTATCACACAACAGTAGATGCTGAAAGCACCCACAGTCTGCTCTCCGGACCTTAGTTTGTATTTCAAAGAAAATGTTTGGTCCCCAAAAGACCTGCTAATCGACACCTATCCCCTGCTGGAGCTAAGACAATTAACATATTACTTTCTAGGTACAAATTGCTGAAGAACAATTGTCAAAGGCTTTTAGAATCAAAGTAACTCATACTTTTCTCATAAGTGCCCTGTCTATGCAGGTCTATAACCGTGCAGTCCATCATTCCCCAACTACGCACAGCGCAGCAATATAGCATTAAGACACATCATTACACATACATTTAGTCATGTATAGTGCCTAGAGCCAAGTGTTCCTTTTTACAATGACACCAAGTGCCCATTGTCCATTTAAAATGGTGCCTGGCAGTTGAGGGTTAACGCCTTCAGCGCCGTGGCTGGGGGGTCTCCGGCCACACTCCCAAAGGTGGAAATATTGCCCATAGTAACCAATCAGATTGCTCGCTATCATTTCTCTATTGCATTCTAGAATATGATTGATAGAATCTGGTTGCCAAAGGTAACACAGCCGCTTCTCTTTTTCAGAAGCTTTAGTAAATCTACCCCTTAGTGTTCATTAACCAAACATTTCTTTAGCTTGAGCGCACCCCAGGGGGGTGTCCTGTGTGTAGGAGATAGTGTGTAATATAACATTGATGAAGCTATTGTAATTAAGTGAAATTGCTGTGTAAATCCAAATAAATCTTTCGCTTTCTGTGTGGCCGGTATTGCGGATGAAGTCACCTGACTGATTTCTGCCATTTGAAGTTATCTATAATTTTGGGCGGCATTGCTTTCTGATCAGATAAACGTGAATTAGTCTTTGTTGGTTTAAAGAGGCGGTTTTCTTGTTTGCCACTTGCCAACGTGTGCTGAAACTGTATAAAACGGGTTACTGTGCCACCGAGATGTATGTGCCATCCTGAGCATCATCATGTGCGTATCATCTGAACAACTGCATTCCCTGCTGTTACCAGTACCTTTAACTAGGAATAAACTCTCTAGAGACATTTACATGGAGCTGGCAAATCTCTCCCTGCTTCCAAAGATGCCTGCATCTACATGTATCCTGTGACTACCAGGTAAGTACCAACCTTTCTCTGACGTCCTAGTGGATGCTGGGAACTCCGTAAGGACCATGGGGAATAGACGGGCTCCTCATTTCTAAAAGAAAGATTAGGTACTATCTGGTGTGCACTGGCTCCTCCCTCTATGCCCCTCCTCCAGACCTCAGTTAGAATCTGTGCCCAGCCAGAGCTGGGTGCTCCTAGTGGGCTCTCCTGAGCTTGCTAGAAAAGAAAGTATTTGTTAGTTTTTTTATTTTCAGTGAGATCTGCTGGCAACAGACTCTCTGCTACGTGGGACTGAGGAGAGAGAAGCAAACCTACCTGCTTGCAGCTAGCTTGTGCTTCTTAGGCTACTGGACACCATTAGCTCCAGAGGGTTCGAACACAGGGCCTGACCTCGATCGTCCGTTCCCGGAGCCGCGCCGCCGTCCCCCTTGCAGAGCCAGAAGACAGAAGAGAAGGTGATGAAATCGGCGGCAGAAGACTCCTGTCTTCATTAAGGTAGCGCACAGCACCGCAGCTGTGCGCCATTGCTCCCACAGCACACCACACACTCCGGTCACTGTAGGGTGCAGGGCGCTGGGGGGGGGGGCGCCCTGGGCAGCAATTATAATACCTTTTTGGCACTTAAAATACACATAATACAGTCTGAAAACTGTATATGTGTAAAAAACCCCGCCATTAAGTTACATAAAACGCGGGACAGAAGCCCGCCGCTGAGGGGGCGGGGCCTTCTTCCTCAGCACACCAGCGCCATTTTTCCTTCACAGCTCCGCTGGAAGCAGCTCCCCAGGCTCTCCCCTGCAGTATCCTGATACAAGAAGGGTAAAAAAGAGAGGGGGGCACATAAATTTAGGCGCAAATAAGATATTTAAGCAGCTATTGGGTAAATCACTTTTTATAGTGTAAATCCCTGTGTTATATAGCGCTGTGGTGTGTGCTGGCACACTCTCTCTCTGTCTCCCCAAAGGACTTTGTGGGGTCCTGTCCTCAGTCTGAGCATTCCCTGTGTGTGTGCGGTGTGTCGGTACGGCTGTGTCGACATGTTTGATGAGGAGGGTTACGTGGAGGCGGAGCAGGGGCAGATAAGTGTGGTGTCGCCCCCGACGGGGCCGACACCTGATTGGATGGATATGTGGAAGGTCTTAACCGACAGTGTCAACTTCTTACATAAAAGGTTCGATGACGCAGCAGCCTTGGGACAGCCGGGGTCTCAGCCCACGCCTGCCCAGGCGACTCAGAAGCCGTCAGGGGCTCATAAACGCCCGCTAGCTCAGATGGTAGACACAGATGTCGACACGGAGTCTGACTCCAGTGTAGATAAGGATGAGACAAATGTACAGTCTACAAAAGCCATCCGATGCATGATTACTGCAATGAAAGATGTATTGCACATTTCTGATATTAACCCGATTACCACCAAGAGGGGTATTATGTTTGGGGAGAAAAAGCAGCCAGTGACTTTTCCCCCATCTGATGAATTAAATGATTTGTGTGAAGAAGCGTGGATTTCCCCTGATAAGAAACTAGTGATTTCTAAGAGGTTACTGATGGCGTACCCTTTCCCGCCAACGGATAGGTTACGTTGGGAAACATCCCCTAGGGTGGACAAGATGCTGACACGCTTATCTAAAAGGGTGGCACTGCCGTCTCAGGATACGGCCGCCCTAAAGGAGCCTGCGGATAGAAAGCAGGAAGCTATCCTGAAGTCAGTGTATACACACTCTGGTACTCTACTGAGACCTGCTATTGCTTCAGCCTGGATGTGTAGTGCTGTAGCAGCGTGGACAGATACTCTGTTAGACGACATAGATTCCCTCGACAGGGATACTGTTTTGCTAACCATCGAACATATAAAAGATGTCGTCTTATATATGCGGGATGCCCAGAGGGACATTTGCCTGCTGGCATCTAGAATTAATGCAATGTCCATTTCTGCCAGGAGAGTATTATGGACTCGGCAGTGGACAGGTGATGCTGATTCTAAAAAACACATGGAGGTTTTGCCTTATAAGGGTGAGGAATTGTTTGGGGATGGTCTCTCGGACCTCGTATCCACAGCAACTGCTGGGAAGTCGACTTTTTTACCTCAGGTTCCCTCACAGCCTAAGAAAGCACCGTATTATCAAGTGCAGTCCTTTCGGCCTCAGAAAGGCAAGCGGGTCAGAGGAGCATCCTTTCTGGCCAGAGGCAGGGGTAGAGGTAAGAAGCTGCACCATGCAGCCAGTTCCCAGGAACAAAAATCCTCCCCTGCTTCCACTAAGTCCACCGCATGACGTTGGGGCTCCACAGGCGGAGCCAGGTGCGGTGGGGGCGCGTCTCCGAAACTTCAGCAACCAGTGGGTTCGCTCACAAGTGGATCTCTGGGCTGTACAAATTGTATCTCAGGGATACAAGCTGGAGTTCGAGGCGACTCCCCCTCGCCGTTACCTCAAATCAGCCTTGCCAGCTGCTCCCAGGGAAAGGGAGGTAGTACTGGCGGCAATTCACAAGCTGTACCTCCAGCAGGTGATAATCAAGGTTCCCCTCCTTCAACAGGGCAGGGGTTACTATTCCACAATGTTTGTGGTACCGAAACCGGACGGTTCGGTGAGACCCATTCTGAATTTAAAATCTTTGAACACATA
Organism: Pseudophryne corroboree; assembly: GCF_028390025.1. Taxonomy (NCBI): domain Eukaryota; kingdom Metazoa; phylum Chordata; class Amphibia; order Anura; family Myobatrachidae; genus Pseudophryne; species Pseudophryne corroboree. The sequence goes on from NC_086449.1 coordinate 7,722,140, forward strand.
TATAAAGAAGTTCACGTTCAAAATGGAATCGCTCAGGGCGATTATTGCAAGCCTGGAAGAGGGGGATTTTATGGTGTCGCTGGACATCAAGGATGCTTACTTGCATGTCCCCATTTACCCACCTCACCAGGAATACCTCAGGTTTGTGGTACAGGACTGTCATTACCAATTCCAGACGTTGCCGTTTGGTCTCTCCACGGCACCGAGAATATTTACCAAGATAATGGCCGAAATAATGATACTCCTTCGGAAGAAGGGAGTTATAATTATCCCGTACTTGGATGATCTCCTCATAAAGGCGAGGTCCAGAGAGCAGTTGTTGGTCAGCGTAGCACTCTCTCAGGAAGTGTTGCAACAGCACGGCTGGATTCTGAATATCCCAAAGTCGCAGCTGATTCCTGCGACGCGTCTGCTTTTCCTGGGCATGATTCTGGACACAGAACAGAAGAAGGTGTTTCTCCCGGTGGAGAAGGCCCAGGAATTGTCATCTCTGGTCTTCCAAGGACAGTGGTCAAGTCTGGAGACTTCACTACACATAAATATACTGGAACTAAGGGCCATTTACAACGCCCTGAGTCAAGCAGAGCCCCTGCTTCAAAACCACCCAGTACTGATTCAGTCAGACAACATCACGGCGGTCGCCCATGTAAACCTCCAGGGCGGCACGAGAAGCAGGATGGCAATGGCAGAAGCCACAAGGATTCTTCGATGGGCGGAGAATCACGTGCTAGCACTGTCAGCAGTGTTCATTCCGGGAGTGGACAACTGGGAAGCAGACTTCCTCAGCAGGCACGACCTCCACCCGGGAGAGTGGGGACTTCATCAAGAAGTCTTCACACAGATTGTAAATCGCTGGGAACTGCCACGGGTGGACATGATGGCGTCCCGCCTCAACAAAAAGCTAAAAAAAAAAAATATTCCGCCAGGTCAAGGGACCCTCAGGCGATAGCTGTGGACGCTCTAGTGACACCGTGGGTGTACCAGTCGGTTTATGTGTTCCCTCCTCTTCCTCTCATACCCAAGGTACTGAGGATAGTAAGAAAGAGAGGAGTAAGAACTATACTCATCGTTCCGGATTGGCCAAGAAGAACTTGGTACCCAGAACTACAAGAAATGATCTCAGAGGACCCATGGCCTCTGCCTCTCAGACAGGACCTGTAACAGCAGGGGCCCTGTCTGTTCCAAGACTTACCGCGGCTGCGTTTGACGGCATGACGGTTGAACGCCGGATCCTAACGGAAAAGGGCATTCCAGATGAAGTGATTCCTACGCTGATAAAAGCTAGGAAGGATGTGACAGCAAAGCATTATCATGGCGGAAATATGTCGCTTGGTGTGAGGCCAGGAAGGCCCCAACAGAGGAATTCCAGCTGGGTCGATTTCTGCACTTCCTACAGTCAGGGGTGACTATGGGCCTAAAATTGGGGTCCATAAAGGTCCAGATTTCGGCCCTATCTATTTTCTTTAAAAAAAAACTGGCTTCACTGCCTGAAGTTCAGACGTTTGTAAAGGGAGTGCTGCATATTCAGCCCCCTTTTGTGCCTCCAGTGGCACCTTGGGATCTTAACGTTGTGTTGGATTTCCTGAAATCACACTGGTTTGAGCCACTTAGGACCGTGGAGCTAAAGTATCTCACGTGGAAGGTGGTCATGCTGTTGGCCTTAGCTTCAGCTAGGCGTGTGTCAGAATTGGCGGCTTTGTCATGTAAAAGCCCGTATCTGATCTTCCATATGGACAGGGCAGAATTGAGGACTCGTCCCCAATTTCTCCCAAAGGTGGTATCAGCGTTTCATTTGAACCAACCTATTGTGGTGCCTGCGGCTACTCGGGACTTGGAGGATTCCAAGTTGCTGGACGTAGTCTGGGCTTTGAAAATTTATGTTTCCAGGACGGCTGGAGTCAGGAAAACTGACTCGCTTATTTATCCTGCATGCACCCAACAAGCTGGGTGCTCCTGCTTCAAAGCAAACTATTGCTCGCTGGATCTGTTGCACGATTCAGCTGGCACATTCTGCGGCTGGACTGCCGCATCCTAAATCAGTGAAAGCCCATTCCACAAGGAAGGTGGGCTCTTCTTGGGCGGCTGCCCGAGGGGTCTCGGCTTTACAGCTTCGCCGAGCTGCTACTTGGTCGGGTTCAAACACATTTGCTAAATTCTACAAGTTTGATACCCTGGCTGAGGAGGACCTTGAGTTTGCTCATTCGGTGCTGCAGAGTCATCCGCACTCTCCCGCCCGTTTGGGAGCTTTGGTATAATCCCCATGGTCCTTACTTAGTTCCCAGCATCCACTAGGACGTCAGAGAAAATAAGAATTTACTCACCGGTAATTCTATTTCTCGTAGTCCGTAGTGGATGCTGGGCGCCCGTCCCAAGTGCGGACTCTCTGCAATACATGTATATAGTTATTGCTTCACTAAAGGGTTATTGTTATGAGCCATCCGTAAAAGGAGGCTCAGTTGTTGTTCATACTGTTAACTGGGTGTGGTTATCACAAGTTGTACAGTGTGATTGGTGTGGCTGGTATGAGTCTTACCCTGGATTCTAAATCCTTTCCTTGTTGTGTCAGCTCTTCCGGGCACAGTTTCCCTAACTGAGGTCTGGAGGAGGGGCATAGAGGGAGGAGCCAGTGCACACCAGATAGTACCTAATCTTTCTTTTAGAGTGCCCAGTCTCCTGCGGAGCCCGCCTATTCCCCATGGTCCTTACGGAGTTCCCAGCATCCACTACGGACTACGAGAAATAGAATTACCGGTGAGTAAATTCTTATTTTCTCCATCTATCCTGAAGCTGAGCCCAACATCTCCAAGGTCTGCCGGCTACCACGCACACATTTGTCCATAGTAAATGGCAATTGGGGAACTAGCCAACACCAGGCAGGAGGTGTTACAGCAGCGTGACCACACATGCCCAGAAGTACGCAGTTCCAGGTGCCAGTGTAGGAGCCTGGTATAACAAGCGGTGCCAGTGTAAAAGCCTGGTGAAACAAGCGGTGCCAGTGTAGAAGCCTGGTGTAACAAGCGGTGCCAGTGTAAAAGCCTGGTGAAACAAGCGGTGCCAGTGTAGGAGCCTGGTGAAACAAGCGGTGCCAGTGTCTGAGCCTGGTGAAACAAGCGGTTCCAGGTGCCAGTGTAGGAGCCTGGTGAAACAAGCGGTTCAAGGTGCCAGTGTAAAAGCCTGGTGTAACAAGCGGTTCCAGGTGCCAGTGTAGGAGCCTGGTAAAACAAGCGGTTCCAGGTTCCAGTGTAGGAGCCTGGTGTAACAAGCGGTTCCAGGTGCCAGTGTAGGAGCCTGGTAAAACAAGCAGTTCCAGGTGCCAGTGTAGGAGCCTGGTGAAACAAGCGGTTCCAGGTGCCAGTGTCGGAGCCTGGTGAAACAAGCGGTTCCAGGTGCCAGTGTAGGAGCCTGGTAAAACAAGCGGTTCCAGGTGCCAGTGTAGGAGCCTGGTGAAACAAGCAGTTCCAGGTGCCAGTGTAGGAGCCTGGTGAAACAAGCGGTTCCAGGTGCCAGTGTAGGAGCCTGGTGAAACAAGCGGTTCCAGGTGCCAGTGTAAAAGCCTGGTGTAACAAGCGGTTCCAGGTGCCAGTGTAGGAGCCTGGTAAAACAAGCGGTTCCAGGTGCCAGTGTAGGAGCCTGGGGAAACAAGCGGTTCCAGGTGCCAGTGTCGAAGCCTGGTGAAACAAGCGGTGCCAGTGTAGGAGCCTGGTGAAACAAGCGGTTCCAGGTGCCAGTGTAGGAGCCTGGTGAAACAAGCAGTTCCAGGTGCCAGTAGGAGCCTAGTGTAACAGGCGATTCCAGGTGCCAGTGTCGGAGCCTGGTGAAACAAGCGGTCCCAGTGTCGGAGCCTGGTGAAACAAGCGGTTCCAGGTGCCAGTGTCGGAGCCTGGTGAAACAAGCGGTTCCAGGTGCTAGTGTAGGAGCCTGCTGAAACAGGCGGTGCCAGTGTCGGAGCCTGGTGAAACAAGCGGTTCCAGGTGCCAGTGTCGGAGCCTGGTGAAACAAGCGGTGCCAGTGTAGGAGCCTGGTGAAACAAGCGGTTCCAGGTGCCAGCGTCGGAGCCTGGGGAAACAAGCGGTTCCAGGTGCCAGTGTCGAAGCCTGGTGAAACAAGCGGTGCCAGTGTAGGAGCCTGGTGAAACAAGCGGTTCCAGGTGCCAGTGTAGGAGCCTGGTGAAACAAGCAGTTCCAGGTGCCAGTAGGAGCCTGGTGTAACAGGCGATTCCAGGTGCCAGTGTCGGAGCCTGGTGAAACAAGTGGTCCCAGTGTCGGAGCCTGGTGAAACAAGCGGTTCCAGGTGCCAGTGTCGGAGCCTGGTGAAACAAGCGGTTCCAGGTGCCAGTGTAGGAGCCTGCTGAAACAGGCGGTGCCAGTGTCGGAGCCTGGTGAAACAAGCGGTTCCAGGTGCCAGTGTCGGAGCCTGGTGAAACAAGCGGTGCCAGTGTAGGAGCCTGGTGAAACAAGCGGTTCCAGGTGCCAGTGTAGGAGCCTGGTGAAACAAGCAGTTCCAGGTGCCAGTGTAGGAGCCTGGTGTAACAGGCGGTTCCAGGTGCCAGTGTCGGAGCCTGGTGAAACAAGCGGTTCCAGGTGCCAGTGTAGGAGCCTGGTGAAACAAGCGGTTCCAGGTGCCAGTGTCGGAGCCTGGTGAAACAAGCGGTGCCAGTGTAGGAGCCTGGTGAAACAAGCAGTTCCAGGTGCCAGTGTAGGAGCCTGGTGAAACAAGCGGTGCCAGTGTAAAAGCCTGGTGAAACAAGCGGTGCCAGTGTAGGAGCCTGGTGTAACAAGCGGTGCCAGTGTAAAAGCCTGGTGAAACAAGCAGTGCCAGTGTCGGAGCCTGGTGAAACGAGCAGTGCCAGTGTCGGAGCCTGGTGAAACAAGCGGTACCAGGTGCCAGTGTAGGAGCCTGGTGAAACAAGCAGTTCCAGGTGCCAGTAGGAGCCTGGTGTAACAGGCGATTCCAGGTGCCAGTGTCGGAGCCTGGTGAAACAAGCGGTTCCAGGTGCCAGTGTCGGAGCCTGGTGAAACAAGCGGTTCCAGGTGCCAGTGTCGGAGCCTGGTGAAACAAGCGGTTCCAGGTGCCAGTGTCAGAGCCTGGTGAAACAAGCGGTTCCAGGTGCCAGTGTAGGAGCCCGGTGAAACAGGCGGTTCCAGGTGCCAGTGTCGGAGCCTGGTGAAACAGGCAGTGCCAGTGTAGGAGCCTGGTGAAACAAGCGGTTCCAGGTGCCAGTGTCGGAGCCTGGTGAAACAAGCAGTTCCAGGTGCCAGTGTAGGAGCCTGGTGAAACAGGTGGTTCCAGGTGCCAGTGTAGGAGCCTGGTGAAACAAGCAGTTCTAGGTGCCAGTGTAGGAGCCTGGTGAAACAAGCGGTGCCAGTGTAGGAGCCTGGTGAAACAAGCGGTTCCAGGTGCCAGTGTAGGAGCCTGGTGAAACAAGCGGTTCCAGGTGCCAGTGTAGGAGCCTGGTGAAACAAGCGGTTCAAGGTGCCAGTGTCAGAGCCTGGTGAAACAAGCTGTTCCAGGTGCCAGTGTCGGAGCCTGGTGAAACAAGCGGTTCCAGGTGCCAGTGTCAGAGCCTGGTGAAACAAACGGTGCCAGTGTAGGAGCCTGGTGAAACAAGCGGTTCCAGGTGCCAGTGTAGGAGCCTGGTGAAACAAGCAGTTCCAGGTGCCAGTGTAGGAGCCTGGTGTAACGCGGTTCCAGGTGCCAGTGTCGGAGCCTGGTGAAACAAGCGGTTCCAGGTGCCAGTGTCGGAGCCTGGTGAAACAAGCGGTTCCAGGTGCCAGTGTCAGAGCCTGGTGAAACAAGCGGTTCCAGGTGCCAGTGTCAGAGCCCGGTGAAACAAGCGGTTCCAGGTGCCAGTGTAGGAGCCTGGTGAAACAGGCGGTTCCAGGTGCCAGTGTCGGAGCCTGGTGAAACAAGCGGTGCCAGTGTAGGAGCCTGGTGAAACAAGCGGTTCCAGGTGCCAGTGTCGGAGCCCGGTGAAACAAGCGGTTCCAGGTGCCAGTGTAGGAGCCTGGTGAAACAGGCGGTTCCAGGTGCCAGTGTAGGAGCCTGGTGAAACAAGCAGTTCCAGGTGCCAGTGTAGGAGCCTGGTGAAACAAGCGGTTCCAGGTGCCAGTGTAGGAGCCTAACAAGCGGTTCCAGGTGCCAGTGTAGGAGCCTGGTGAAACAAGCGGTTCCAGGTGCCAGTGTAGGAGCCTGGTGAAACAAGCGGTTCCAGGTGCCAGTGTAGGAGCCTGGTGAAACAAGCGGTTCCAGGTGCCAGTGTAGGAGCCTGGTGAAACAAGCGGTTCCAGGTGCCAGTGTCGGAGCTTGGTGAAACAAGCGGTTCCAGGTGCCAGTGTCGGAGCCTGGTGAAACAAGCAGTTCCAGGTGCCAGTGTCAGAGCCTGGTGAAACAAGCGGTTCCAGGTGCCAGTGTCAGAGCCTGGTGAAACAAGCGGTTCCAGGTGCCAGTGTCAGAGCCTGGTGAAACAAGCGGTTCCAGGTGCCAGTGTCAGAGCCTGGTGAAACAAGCGGTTCCAGGTGCCAGTGTCAGAGCCTGGTGAAACAAGCGGTTCCAGGTGCCAGTGTAGGAGCCTGGTGAAACAGGCGGTTCCAGGTGCCAGTGTCGGAGCCTGGTGAAACAAGCGGTGCCAGTGTAGGAGCCTGTTGAAACAAGCGGTTCCAGGTGCCAGTGTCGGAGCCCGGTGAAACAAGCGGTTCCAGGTGCCAGTGTAGGAGCCTGGTGAAACAAGCGGTTCCAGGTGCCAGTGTAGGAGCCTAACAAGCGGTTCCAGTTGCCAGTGTAGGAGCCTGGTGAAACAAGCGGTTCCAGGTGCCAGTGTAGGAGCCTGGTGAAACAAGCGGTTCCAGGTGCCAGTGTAGGAGCCTGGTGAAACAAGCGGTTCCAGGTGCCAGTGTTGGAGCCTGGTGAAACAAGCGGTTCCAGGTGCCAGTGTAGGAGCCTGGTGAAACAAGCGGTTCCAGGTGCCAGTGTAGGAGCCTGGTGAAACAAACGGTTCCAGGTGCCAGTGTCGGAGCCTGGTGAAACAAGCGGTTCCAGGTGCCAGTGTAGGAGCCTGGTGAAACAAGCGGTTCCAGGTGCCAGTGTAGGAGCCTGGTGAAACAAGCGGTTCCAGGTGCCAGTGTAGGAGCCTGGTGAAACAAGCGGTTCCATGTGCCAGTGTAGGAGCCTGGTGAAACAAGCGATTCCAGGTGCCAGTGTCGGAGCCTGGTGAAACAAGCGGTTCCAGGTGCCAGTGTCGGAGCCTGGTGAAACAAGCGGTTCCAGGTGCCAGTGTCGGAGCCTGGTGAAACAAGCGGTTCCAGGTGCCAGTGTCGGAGCCTGGTGAAACAAGCGGTTCAAGGTGCCAGTGTCAGAGCCTGGTGAAACAAGCTGTTCCAGGTGCCAGTGTCGGAGCCTGGTGAAACAAGCGGTTCCAGGTGCCAGTGTCGGAGCCTGGTGAAACAAGCGGTTCAAGGTGCCAGTGTCAGAGCCTGGTGAAACAAGCTGTTCCAGGTGCCAGTGTCGGAGCCTGGTGAAACAAGCGGTTCCAGGTGCCAGTGTCAGAGCCTGGTGAAACAAACGGTGCCAGTGTAGGAGCCTGGTGAAACAAGCGGTTCCAGGTGCCAGTGTAGGAGCCTGGTGAAACAAGCAGTTCCAGGTGCCAGTGTAGGAGCCTGGTGTAACGCGGTTCCAGGTGCCAGTGTCGGAGCCTGGTGAAACAAGCGGTTCCAGGTGCCAGTGTCGGAGCCTGGTGAAACAAGCGGTTCCAGGTGCCAGTGTCAGAGCCTGGTGAAACAAGCGGTTCCAGGTGCCAGTGTCAGAGCCCGGTGAAACAAGCGGTTCCAGGTGCCAGTGTAGGAGCCTGGTGAAACAGGCGGTTCCAGGTGCCAGTGTCGGAGCCTGGTGAAACAAGCGGTGCCAGTGTAGGAGCCTGGTGAAACAAGCGGTTCCAGGTGCCAGTGTCGGAGCCCGGTGAAACAAGCGGTTCCAGGTGCCAGTGTAGGAGCCTGGTGAAACAGGCGGTTCCAGGTGCCAGTGTAGGAGCCTGGTGAAACAAGCAGTTCCAGGTGCCAGTGTAGGAGCCTGGTGAAACAAGCGGTTCCAGGTGCCAGTGTAGGAGCCTAACAAGCGGTTCCAGGTGCCAGTGTAGGAGCCTGGTGAAACAAGCGGTTCCAGGTGCCAGTGTAGGAGCCTGGTGAAACAAGCGGTTCCAGGTGCCAGTGTAGGAGCCTGGTGAAACAAGCGGTTCCAGGTGCCAGTGTCGGAGCCTGGTGAAACAAGCGGTTCCAGGTGCCAGTGTCAGAGCCTGGTGAAACAAGCGGTTCCAGGTGCCAGTGTCAGAGCCTGGTGAAACAAGCGGTTCCAGGTGCCAGTGTCAGAGCCTGGTGAAACAAGCGGTTCCAGGTGCCAGTGTCAGAGCCTGGTGAAACAAGCGGTTCCAGGTGCCAGTGTCGGAGCCTGGTGAAACAAGCGGTTCCAGGTGCCAGTGTAGGAGCCTGGTGAAACAGGCGGTTCCAGGTGCCAGTGTCGGAGCCTGGTGAAACAAGCGGTGCCAGTGTAGGAGCCTGTTGAAACAAGCGGTTCCAGGTGCCAGTGTCGGAGCCCGGTGAAACAAGCGGTTCCAGGTGCCAGTGTAGGAGCCTGGTGAAACAGGCGGTTCCAGGTGCCAGTGTAGGAGCCTGGTGAAACAAGCGGTTCCAGGTGCCAGTGTAGAAGCCTGGTGAAACAAGCGGTTCCAGGTGCCAGTGTAGGAGCCTGGTGAAACAAGCGGTTCCAGGTGCCAGTGTAGGAGCCTGGTGAAACAAGCGGTTCCAGGTGCCAGTGTAGGAGCCTAACAAGCGGTTCCAGGTGCCAGTGTAGGAGCCTGGTGAAACAAGCGGTTCCAGGTGCCAGTGTAGGAGCCTGGTGAAACAAGCGGTTCCAGGTGCCAGTGTAGGAGCCTAACAAGCTGTTCCAGGTGCCAGTGTAGGAGCCTGGTGAAACAAGCGGTTCCAGGTGCCAGTGTAGGAGCCTGGTGAAACAAGCGGTTCCAGGTGCCAGTGTCGGAGCCTGGTGAAACAAGCGGTTCCAGGTGCCAGTGTAGGAGCCTGGTGAAACAAGCGGTTCCAGGTGCCAGTGTAGGAGCCTGGTGAAACAAGCGGTTCCAGGTGCTAGTGTAGGAGCATGGTGAAACAAGCGTTTCCAGTGCTCTACATGAACAATGTTGGGATTTTTATCTCCGTTTCGGCCCTGATTGACGCTGGAAGGCAATACTACCTGTTGGAGGCAACTGCTTTTAGAGTTTCTATGAGTAGGAGGAATACTGCGCTCAACTGGGGATGAGAACACGGCCTCCCAGTAACCATTGTATCAATAGTGTGGGGGTGGGTGACACAGCGCAGTGATTGGGTAAAGGAAGTGCTAAATCAATGTGTGTGTGGCATCAAAGTATCAAAGGGCTATGTACTTGTCTCACTAGGTTATAAATGATAGGCGCTGGGTAGCAGTATAAGGGAAATTCCCCAGCAATGGGCAGCAGTACAAGGGTAAGTCACTCGCAATAGGCAGCAGTACAAGGGACAGTCGCCGGCAATGGGCAGCAGTACAAGGAACAGTCGCCGGCAATAGGCAGCAGTATAAGGGAAATTTGCCGGCAATGGGCAGCAGTACAAGGGACAGTGGCCCGCAATGGGCAGTCGGAGAGAATGATTATACTTTCCCAGCATGACTAGTGCTGTGATATATACGTACAATGTAACACCTCCAGGATCACACAGTATGAAAGCGTTTAAAAAAAAAAAAAAAAAAAAACTTGTGTCGACCATTTAAACCTGCGTTTTTCCTGTCGACCAACACATTATCATCCGGATACGGATTCCCAGTGTGGGACATGTAGGTATAGGCAGCCAGAGGGCATGGTGCCTCCAGGCATTGGCTCAGTGAGAAGGAGCACTGGCTGAGCAGATCTGCAGTCCAGGGGGCGTGTCTAGCGCTATGACACTCCCACAATCCGCTTACAGCCCCACCAATAGGCCCCGCCCACCCTTCTAGCTGATAACGCTGCTAAACCTTGCAGTGCCGCCCTGCTCTGCAGGCTCCGCCCTCTTTCCTATAGGTTAGCCCCGCTTGCAGTACCGCCCCCGGGCCTCAGGCTCCGCCCCCTTGCTTTCGGTCACCGCCGTTTCCAGCACAGTACCGCCTCCTGGCCGCAGGCCCCGCCCCCTCCGCCGCCAGATCATACGCAGAGGCTCAGCTGGAGGCGTCATTAGGCCACGCATGCGCACACGGGCTCTGTGGGTGACGTCACACAGGCGCCGCTCGCTGAGGAAGCTGCGGGGAGAGGGGTGAGGGTAGAATGAAGTGGGCTGCCGGAGCTGTGACGTCAGGGGGAGGGGCTAGGCCGGCGGGAATATATAACGGGGGGGGCGGAATCGCTGAGGTGATCCCCGCAGCCGGTGTAAGGTGTGCGGCTTACTCGTCATATACACGGGGCGGGGGTCTCATCATACGCAGGGCTCTATGTACTAAGCCTTGGAGAGAGATAAAGTAGGAGCCAATCATCTCCTGACTGTCATGTCGTTGGCTGGGGGTTGAAAAATGACAGGAGCTGATTAGCTGGTACTTTATCTCTCTCTCTGAGGATTAGTACATAGACCCCATAGTGTGCGCATTACAGCTGTGGGGGCGAAGCTTGTCTTCCCCGTTGTGTCGGCGGGGCGCTGTGCTCTACCCTGTTTTAATATGGGGAATGCACGCTACCCTTAGGGCTGAAACACACTACACGGCTTTTGCCGGCCGGGAAAAAGCCGGACGGCTTTTTCCCGTGCCGGCATTGTAGTTAACAGTGTGAGGGCTAGGGTGCCTTCACACTGCACGGCCCCGGCCCGGCTGCCGGGTTGCAGCCGGGTCTCACCACTGGAAGGTCCGGCGGCCGCTGGGCCGTCTTTGGAGCCAATAAACCATGTGTGTGAAGGGGAGCTTTCACACACAACGGTTTTTACTGTAGCCGTGTATGATGCTGCGCATGCGCACAGCATCACACACGGCTCAAAGCCGTCCTGTGTGACAGACACTGCCGGTTTCTCCCGGATGGCAAAAAGCCGGACAAAGTTTGTCCGGCTTTTTGCCATCCGGGAAAAACCGGAGTGTGTGTTACAGCCCTTATGGCGATGCCCTGCTGGCTCAGCCTGCCGCCCCCAGCCATCGGCCGCAGCGTCCTACAGTTAGGAAAAGTTGTGGTATAGCGCTGGCAACCAGCTTATAGATGTCACGTACTTGTTGCACAGTATAGGTGGGGGGGCGGTGCTGTGTGCAGTGCGGGTGTGTGTATGTGGAGTGTCGGTGCTGTGTGCAGTGCAGGTGTGTGTATGTGGAGTGTCGGTGCTGTGTGCAGTGCAGGTGTGTGTATGTGGAGTGTCGGTGCTGTGTGCAGTGCAGGTGTGTGTATGTGGAGTGTCGGTGCTGCGTGCAGTGCAGGTGTGTGTATGTGGAGTGTCGGTGCTGTGTGCAGTGCGGGTGTGTGTATGTGGAGTGTCGGTGCTGTGTGCAGTGCAGGTGTGTGTATGTGGAGTGTCGGTGCTGTGTGCAGTGCAGGTGTGTGTATGTGGAGTGTCGGTGCTGTGTGCAGTGCAGGTGTGTGTATGTGGAGTGTCGGTGCTGTGTGCAGTGCAGGTGTGTGTATGTGGAGTGTCGGTGCTGTGTGCAGTGCAGGTGTGTGTATGTGGAGTGTCGGTGCTGTGTGCAGTGCAGGTGTGTGTATGTGGAGTGTCGGTGCTGTGTGCAGTGCAGGTGTGTGTATGTGGGTGGCGGTGCTGTGTGCAGTGCAGGTGTGTGTATGTGGAGTGTCGGTGCTGTGTGCAGTGCAGTGTGTGTATGTGGAGTGTCGGTGCTGTGTGCAGTGCAGGTGTGTGTATGTGGAGTGTCGGTGCAGTGCAGGTGTGTGTATGTGGAGTGTCGGTGCTGTGTGCAGTGCAGCTGTGTGTATGTGGGGGGGGGGGGTGCTGTGTGCAGTGCAGGTGTGTGTATGTGGAGTGTCGGTGCTGTGTGCAGTGCAGATGTATGGGGGGGGGGGGTGCTGTGTGCAGTGCAGGTGTGTGTATGTGGAGTGTCGGTGCTGTGTGCAGTGCAGGTGTGTGTATGTGGAGTGTCGGTGCTGTGTGCAGTGCAGGTGTGTGTATGTGGAGTGTCGGTGCTGTGTGCAGTGCAGGTGTGTGTATGTGGAGTGTCGGTGCTGTGTGCAGTGCAGGTGTGTGTATGTGTGTGGGGGGGGTGCTGTGTGCAGTGCAGGTGTGTGTATGTGGAGTGTCGGTGCTGTGTGCAGTGCAGGTGTGTGTATGTGGAGTGTCGGTGCTGTGTGCAGTGCAGGTGTGTGTATGTGGAGTGTCGGTGCTGTGTGCAGTGCAGGTGTGTGTATGTGGGGTGGCGGTGCTGTGTGCAGTGCGGGTGTGTGTATGTGGGGTGGCGGTGCTGTGTGCAGTGTATGTGGGGGGCGGTGCTGTGTGCAGTGCAGGTGTGTGTATGTGGAGTGTCGGTGCTGTGTGCAGTGCAGGTGTGTGTATGTGGAGTGTCGGTGCTGTGTGCAGTGCAGGTGTGTGTATGTGGAGTGTCGGTGCTGTGTGCAGTGCGGGTGTGTGTATGTGGAGTGTCGGTGCTGTGTGCAGTGCAGGTGTGTGTATGTGGAGTGTCGGTGCTGTGTGCAGTGCAGGTGTGTGTATGTGGAGTGTCGGTGCTGTGTGCAGTGCAGGTGTGTGTATGTGGAGTGTCGGTGCTGTGTGCAGTGCAGGTGTGTGTATGTGGGTGGCGGTGCTGTGTGCAGTGCAGGTGTGTCTATGTGGAGTGTCGGTGCAGTGCAGGTGTGTGTATGTGGAGTGTCGGTGCTGTGTGCAGTGCAGGTGTGTGTATGTGGAGTGTCGGTGCTGTGTGCAGTGCAGGTGTGTGTATGTGGAGTGTCGGTGCTGTGTGCAGTGCAGGTGTGTGTATGTGGAGTGTCGGTGCTGCGTGCAGTGCGGGTGTGTGTATGTGGAGTGTCGGTGCTGTGTGCAGTGCGGGTGTGTGTATGTGGAGTGTCGGTGCTGTGTGCAGTGCAGGTGTGTGTATGTGGAGTGTCGGTGCTGTGTGCAGTGCAGGTGTGTGTATGTGGAGTGTCGGTGCTGTGTGCAGTGCAGGTGTGTGTATGTGGGTGGCGGTGCTGTGTGCAGTGCAGGTGTGTGTATGTGGAGTGTCGGTGCTGTGTGCAGTGCAGGTGTGTGTATGTGGAGTGTCGGTGCTGTGTGCAGTGCAGGTGTGTGTATGTGGAGTGTCGGTGCAGTGCAGGTGTGTGTATGTGGAGTGTCGGTGCTGTGTGCAGTGCGGGTGTGTGTATGTGGAGTGTCGGTGCTGTGTGCAGTGCAGGTGTGTGTATGTGGAGTGTCGGTGCTGTGTGCAGTGCAGGTGTGTGTATGTGGAGTGTCGGTGCTGTGTGCAGTGCAGGTGTGTGTATGTGGAGTGTCGGTGCAGTGCAGGTGTGTGTATGTGGAGTGTCGGTGCTGTGTGCAGTGCAGCTGTGTGTATGTGGGGGGGGGGGGGGGTGCTGTGTGCAGTGCAGGTGTGTGTATGTGGAGTGTCGGTGCTGTGTGCAGTGCAGATGTATGGGGGGGGGGTGCTGTGTGCAGTGCAGGTGTGTGTATGTGGAGTGTCGGTGCTGTGTGCAGTGCAGGTGTGTGTATGTGGAGTGTCGGTGCTGTGTGCAGTGCAGGTGTGTGTATGTGGAGTGTCGGTGCTGTGTGCAGTGCAGGTGTGTGTATGTGGAGTGTCGGTGCAGTGCAGGTGTGTGTATGTGTGTGGGGGGGGTGCTGTGTGCAGTGCAGGTGTGTGTATGTGGAGTGTCGGTGCTGTGTGCAGTGCAGGTGTGTGTATGTGGAGTGTCGGTGCTGTGTGCAGTGCAGGTGTGTGTATGTGGGGTGGCGGTGCTGTGTGCAGTGCGGGTGTGTGTATGTGGGGTGGCGGTGCTGTGTGCAGTGTATGTGGGGGGCGGTGCTGTGTGCAGTGCAGGTGTGTGTATGTGGAGTGTCGGTGCTGTGTGCAGTGCAGGTGTGTGTATGTGGAGTGTCGGTGCTGTGTGCAGTGCAGGTGTGTGTATGTGGAGTGTCGGTGCTGTGTGCAGTGCAGGTGTGTGTATGTGGAGTGTCGGTGCTGTGTGCAGTGCGGGTGTGTGTATGTGGAGTGTCGGTGCTGTGTGCAGTGCAGGTGTGTGTATGTGGAGTGTCGGTGCTGTGTGCAGTGCAGGTGTGTGTATGTGGAGTGTCGGTGCTGTGTGCAGTGCAGGTGTGTGTATGTGGAGTGTCGGTGCTGTGTGCAGTGCAGGTGTGTGTATGTGGGTGGCGGTGCTGTGTGCAGTGCAGGTGTGTCTATGTGGAGTGTCGGTGCAGTGCAGGTGTGTGTATGTGGAGTGTCGGTGCTGTGTGCAGTGCAGGTGTGTGTATGTGGAGTGTCGGTGCTGTGTGCAGTGCAGGTGTGTGTATGTGGAGTGTCGGTGCTGTGTGCAGTGCAGGTGTGTGTATGTGGAGTGTCGGTGCTGTGTGTAGTGCAGGTGTGTGTATGTGGGTGGCGGTGCTGTGTGCAGTGCAGGTGTGTCTATGTGGAGTGTCGGTGCAGTGCAGGTGTGTGTATGTGGAGTGTCGGTGCTGTGTGCAGTGCAGGTGTGTGTATGTGGAGTGTCGGTGCTGTGTGCAGTGCAGGTGTGTGTATGTGGAGTGTCGGTGCTGTGTGCAGTGCAGGTGTGTGTATGTGGAGTGTCGGTGCTGTGTGCAGTGCAGGTGTGTGTATGTGGGGTGGCGGTGCTGTGTGCAGTGCAGGTGTGTGTATGTGGAGTGTCGGTGCAGTGCAGGTGTGTGTATGTGGAGTGTCGGTGCTGTGTGCAGTGCAGCTGTGTGTATGTGGGGGGGGGGGGGGTGCTGTGTGCAGTGCAGGTGTGTGTATGTGGAGTGTCGGTGCTGTGTGCAGTGCAGATGTATGGGGGGGGGGGGGTGCTGTGTGCAGTGCAGGTGTGTGTATGTGGAGTGTCGGTGCTGTGTGCAGTGCAGGTGTGTGTATGTGGAGTGTCGGTGCTGTGTGCAGTGCAGGTGTGTGTATGTGGAGTGTCGGTGCTGTGTGCAGTGCAGGTGTGTGTATGTGGAGTGTCGGTGCTGTGTGCAGTGCAGGTGTGTGTATGTGTGGGGGGGGGGGGGGTGCTGTGTGCAGTGCAGGTGTGTGTATGTGGAGTGTCGGTGCTGTGTGCAGTGCAGGTGTGTGTATGTGGAGTATCGGTGCTGTGTGCAGTGCAGGTGTGTGTATGTGGAGTGTCGGTGCTGTGTGCAGTGCAGGTGTGTGTATGTGGGGTGGCGGTGCTGTGTGCAGTGCGGGTGTGTGTATGTGGGGTGGCGGTGCTGTGTGCAGTGTATGTGGGGGGCGGTGCTGTGTGCAGTGCAGGTGTGTGTATGTGGAGTGTCGGTGCTGTGTGCAGTGCGAGTGTGTGGGGGGCAGTGCTGTGTACACTACAGGTGTGGGGAGCGGTGCTGTGTGCACTGCGGGTGTGGGGAGGGGCAGTGCTGTGTACACCGCGGGTGTGGGGGGGCAGTGCAGTGTACACTGCAGGTGTGGTGTGGGGGTGGTGCTGTGTACACTGCGGGTGTGGGGGGGGCAGTGATGTGTACACTGCGGGTGTGGGGGGGCAGTACTGTGTACACTGGGTGCGGGGGGTCGGGGCTGTGTACACTGTGGGGGGCGGGGCTGTGTGCGGTACCGGTGTAAGGGGCGGTGTGGTGTATGCTGCTGGTTTGGGAGGCGGTACTGTGTACACTGCAGGTGTGGGAGGCGGTGCTGTGTACACTGTCGGTGTTAGTGTACACCACACCGCCCCTTAAACTGGCAGTGTACAATCTACCGCCCCCACACCCGCAGTGTACACCACGCCGCCACTTACACCAGCAGTATACACCACACCGCCCCTTACACTGGCAGTGTACAAAGCACTGCCCCCACACCCGCAGTGCACAGAGCACCGCCACCACACCCACAGCGTACACAGCACCGCCCCTTACACCAGCAGTGTACAAAGTACCGCACCCGCAGTGTACACCACGCTGCCCCTTACACCGGCAGTGTACAAAGCACTGCCCCCACACCCACAGTGTACACCACACCGCTAGAGTTGCCACCTCATCCCTTTAATTCTGGACACATATTAATTACACAGGTTCTGTGGCTGATTAAAACCAGGTAAAATGGAGTCTTGAAGTCAGCCAGCCACAGAACCTGTGTAATTAATATGTGTCCAGAATTAAAAAGGTGAGTTGGCAACCCTAGCGGTGTGGTGTACACTGTGGGTGTGGGGGCAGAGCTTTGTACATGTGTTACAGCTGCAGGGGTGATGCGGTGTATACTGCTGGCACGAGTGTCATGTTATAGATATAACTATAGCCAGCAGTGCTGCGTATACTGACAACAATAATATTTACTAGCTGATGTGCCATGTGCTAACTGGGCAAAAATAGGATTTTAATTACCTACCGGTAAATCCTTTTCTCGTAGTCCGTAGAGGATACTGGGGTCCACACTAGTACCATGGGGTATAGACGGATCCACCAGGAGCCATTGGCACTTTGAGAGTGTGTGCTGGCTTCTCCCTCTATGCCCCTCCTACCAGACTCAGTCTAGAAACTGTGCCCGAGGAGACGGACATCTTCGAGTGAAGGATTTTACACAGATAGTGGCGAGATTCACACCAGCTCACACAAACAAGGCAAACCAAGCTAACCAGCATGAAACATCAGCAACGGCTGAATAACATTACTGAATCAAGTAATAATGCAGTACTTAACCAAGAACAAAGCAGTACTGAACTAAGTAACCACTGCAGGATCACGAAGCGCTGGGCGGGCACCCAGCATCCTCTACGGACTACGAAAAAAGGATTTACCGGTAGTTAATTAAAATCCTATTTTCTCTTGCGTCCTAGAGGATGCTGGGGTCCACATTAGTACCATGGGGATGTACCAAACCTCCCAGAACGGGAGGGAGAGCGCGGAGGCTACTGCAGAACTGATTGACCAAACTATGGTTCCTCAGAGGCCAAAGTATCGAACTTGTAGAACTTAGAAAACGTGTTCGACCCAGGCCAAGTAGCCACTCGGCAAAGCTGTAAAGCCGAGACACCCCGGGCAACTGCCCAGGAAGAACCCACCTTACAAGTAGAGTGGGCCTTAACAGACGTAGGTCATGGCAATCCTGCCGTAGAATAAGCATGCTGGATAGTGACCCTGATCCAGAGAGAAATGGTCTGCTTAGAAGCAGGACACCCAATTTTCTTGGGATCATACAGGACCGATACAGAGTCCGATTTTCTGTGACGAGCAGTCCTCTTCACATAGATCTTCAGAGCCCTTACAACATCCAAGGACTTTGATGAGATTGAAGAATCAGTAGCCACTGGTACCACAATAGGTTAGTTGATATGAAAAGCCGACACAACCTTTGGAAGAAACTGTTGACGTGTCCGGAGCTCAGCTCTATCTTCATGGAAGATCAAGTAGAGGCTCTTACAAGATAAAGCCCCCAACTCTGACACTCGTCTTGCAGAAGCTAAGGCCAACAAAGTGACAGCCTTCCACGTGAGAAACTTGACCTCAACCTCCGGTAGAGGTTCAAACCAATCCGATTGGAGAAACTGCAACACCACGTTAAGATGCCAGGGCGCCGTAGGCGGTACAAAGGGAGGCTGGATGTGCAGAACCCCTTTCAGAAAAGTCTGAACCTCAGGAAGGGAAGCCAACTGTTTCTGGTAGAAAATGGATAGGGCCTGTAACCGGACGGTCCCGTACGAAAACCCTCACCGCTTTTGCGTCTCGTCCCCAGTACACAGAATGGATGTTTAGGTCACACGGGACCTGGCCACATAGGGGATTCCCGCTTACCGTCAGTAACCGCCTGTTACTGACTTCACCCACTGCGCAGTGGGTGGGTTTACGCTGCCACCACCAAACTCCTAACCTGCCGTGGCGTTTGGGCCCACTGTTCTGCTCTGTTTGTGTCGACACGCCGCCTTACCACACCTGTGTGGTGTTGACAAATCCTCAAACGTTGCTTGCCTAAGCAAAGCACGGTAGCAGGCCGAAGGCGGAGCTTGGAGACGCTGGTAACACCCTGGACAGGAGGAAAACGGAGCTAGGTTTTGCCTAGTCCTGCAGGTCACAAGATGAAGCGGTCTTCTTGAGGCAGATGTTTAATGCCAAAATACAGCCTTCAAAAAGGCTCAGCAATACAGCAACATGTTACAGTAGAATGAAACTGGTATAATACACTTTTCATGGGGCAACTGCCCTCCTTTTATCCTACTCCAATAAACAATACCGCAGGGGGTAAGTCCGCCCTGTGGTTTACAACCAATCAGTGTTTACCCATGGGCTGTGCATGTCTTGGTCACATGCACAGCTACCATTGTCCTCTATGGACAGTGGGGAGTGGTCACTCTCCTTTGACCGTCCCATCCTGGAGGATCAGGATACGCCCTGGTGCCGTTCAGTCTAGGCTGGGAGAAGTTTTCCCACCTAAACTGACTTCCAGAAACCTGCCCAGGACCTAGCCCACTGTCTGCAGCCTGGATTCGGGCTCCAGATCTGGGCAGCCTAGATCCCCGGTCAGGGTTTCCTGGCCATTACGGGTGATCCCTATGGAGCTCCAGAAAACCACTCAGCTTGTTTCAAAGCTGAGCTTCTCCTCTCTCTTCCAATGCCACTTTCAAGTCTGAGGCTGTAAGGGAAAGTATTCCGTTTTTGGGGAAAAGGTCTAGGAGAATCCATCAGCCTGCACAGCCATGGATTCCCCCCTCCTGGGACACACAACCAAGTAAGTGCATTTTTACCTTTAAAATACATTACATTTAAACAATATATACTGAGCCTGTGCCCTGCGCAGACTCCACATACCCAGGCACTGCAGTGCCTCACATCACTATATATATATTACATTTAAAATGTGCTCAGCGCTGAGCTCCCCTAGCCCTGCAGCCTGGCTGCTAGGGCTCTCAATGCTGGAGGCATGGGGCTGGCTTCCCCCATCCTCCAGCCTGCCACTGGGGTCCAGGGAGCTGGCTCTCCCTGTCCCCCTAGTGCGGCACTAACTTGGTGGTCTCGGCGCACCCCCCTGATCTAAAGCCCGGCTGCTCAGGACGCTCGTCCCGGCCGCCGCGGCTCCGTGCTTCTTGCAGCGCTGAGGTGCCGGGAGCACCCACCACCCTGCTTACCCTCCGCCACTAGGGAGCCGGCTAGCCCGGTCCCCCATGAGCACAGCACTCTGGTGCCCTAGCCGCTCTGCTCACCCTCCTCAGAGCTCCCGGCCCCCAGCGGCGGCATCACCCAGAGCGCTGCAGCGGCTCTCCCTTCTCCCTAGCGTTGAGGTGGCCTAAGCACACACAGCGGCTCTCCTCTCCCCCGGCGCGCACACACAGCTCAGCGTGCCGGGGGCTGCCCTCACTGCCGCGGTCGCCGGAGAGGTCCGGGACCGCGGTGAAGATAAAAAATACAATTCTGCTGCGAGGTACACTGGACTCCACAAGGAATGGACAATGGGTGTAGAGTAGGATCTTGATCCGAAGCACCAACAGGCTCAAAAGCTTTGACCTTCTTCCCAAGATGCATAGCGCCGCCTCCTATATCACCCCGCCTCCGTGCACAGGAGCTCAATTTGTGGTTGGTGCTTGCAGTGCAAGCATGTGACAGGAAGAGCTGCTCACAGCAGCTCTAGAAAAAGCTTTTTCTGAGGAAAAAGACTACAAGGGCTGCAGCAGAGGCACAGATTGTGCTGGATGTCAGTAGACATTGCCTGCTGCAGCTCCAGCTCTCCCCAGCGGCGCTGTACACTCCCGAGCCCTGGTTGCTGGGTACCTACAGCGGAGGCTCCGGTTTTCTTCACGTTAGATACACACAGCTGGGGCTCTCCAGGATCGCGTGGCTGCGCTTCGGGAGGTGGTAAGTGGGTCCCGCTTGCGGGACCCGGTCTTTATCGCGATCCGGTGCGGTCAGTGGGAGGCGGGCCGCGCGCGCTGGCGGTGGAGACTGTGGCAGTACAGGCGATCACACTAGACCACCAGGGCATGGGCGCAGGTCAGGTTTTCTCTCTAAACCAGGGGTGGGGAACCTTTTCTCTACCGAGGGCCATTTGGATATTTATAAAATCCTTCGGGGGCCATACAAAAATTCTCAACTTAAAAAATTACCCTGCCCCCCAGTAGGTCTGCCCCTTAGAGGCACTGTGTGTGCGCGCCAAAGGCTCGCGCACCCAAAAATGGGTGTGGCCAATTAAAATGGGACGTGATACACATATGCCCCTAATAGTGCAGTGCCAGATCCACAATTACCCCCACAGTGTCAGGTATACAAATGCCCCCACAATGCCAGGTATACAAATGCCCCTCACAGTGCCAGGTATACAGATGCTCCCACAGTGCCAGGTATACAAATGCCCCCACAGTGCCAGGTATACAAATTCCCCTCACAGTGCCAGGTATACAGATGCCCCCACAGTGCCAGGTATACAGATGCCCCTCACAGTGCCAGGTATACAAATGCCCCCCACAGTGCCAGGTATACAAATGCCCCTCACAGTGCCAGGTATACAGATGCCCCTCACAGTGCCAGGTATACAAATGCCCCCCACAGTGCCAGGTATACAAATGCCCCTCACAGTGCCAGGTATACAGATGCCCCCACAGTGCCAGGTATACAGATGCCCCCCACAGTGCCAGGTATACAGATGCCCCCACAGTGCCAGGTATACAAATGCCCCTCACAGTGCCAGGTATACAGATGCCCCCACAGTGCCAGGTATACAAATGCCCCTCACAGTGCCAGGTATATAGATGCCCCCACAGTGCCAGGTATACAGATGCCCCACACAGTGCCAGGTATACAAATGCCCCTCACAGTGCCAGGTATACAGATGCCCCCACAGTGCCAGGTATACAGATCCCCCCCCCCCCCCCACAGTGCCAGGTATACAGATCCCCCCACAATGCCAGGTATACAAATGCCCCTCACAGTGCCAGGTATACAAATTCCCCTCACAGTGCCAGGTATACAGATGCCCCCACAGTGCCAGGTATACAGATGCCCCCCCACAGTGCCAGGTATACAAATGCCCCCACAGTGCCAGGTATACAAATGCCCCTCACAGTGCCAGGTATACAGATGCCCCCACAGTGCCAGGTATACAGATGCTCCCCACAGTGCCAGGTATACAGATGCCCCCCACAGTGCCAGGTATACAGATGCCCCCCACCGTGCCAGGTATACAATTACCCCTCAGTGCCAGGTATACAGATGCCCCCCGTCCCCGTGCTGCTTACCGCTGCTTCTTTCGGCGGGACACGGAGGAGAGCGCGGCTATGTTGGGCGGCGGCGTGTAGGACTTGAAACCAGCCGCCGGTTCGAGAGCCAATCAGAGCTCGCGGACCGGCAGCCGCGGCTCCTGATTGGCTGCCGGTCCACGAGCTCTGATTGGTTCACGAACCGGCGGCTGGTTTCTAGTCCTACACGCCGCCATCCGCCGCGCTCTCCTCCTGAGTCCCTGTCCTGGTAGCTGAGACACGCTGCCGCCAGACTGAGCGGTGGCGTGTCTCACAGAGAAGCGGGTGGGCCGGAGCAAACGGCTTTGCGGGCCTTATACGGCCCGCGGGCCGGAGGTTCCCCACCCCTGCTCTAAACCATTTCTTATATCGCCCACAGTACCCGGTGGTTTTGCCAGCAAGGGGGATAAGGCTTAGACCTGAAGCCCCTCCCCCAACCCCAGGGCGCCATTTCTAGCAAGTGTTCCCACCCTGGAGCTGCGTATCTGTCTTTTCCTCACTCCCTGTCAGTGTCTGCAGCGCCATTATACCTCAGCTCACTGTTCCTGGGAATGCTTGGGCAAATCCTCCTGTGTAAAGCCGCCTGGTTGTCAGCGCTGTGCCTTTACATGGCACTTAAGTATTCTACCTGCCTTTTAGACAGTGATAGTTAAGAAAGAGTGCATTTAGTCAGGGTTTTCTAGTACAATTACCCTGTGATATACATCCAGTTCTTACTGTGTACTGTTATATCTATTGTTATATAGCTGTGTAAGCTAGTCCAGTGCAGTATTATTGTTAGTAATAAACTCTGCATTGTACAAACTGTGACTATCTGTGTGTGCATTTGATAGCTGAGTGTTGTCCATTTCGTGTCTTTCACTCAACCTGCTATCCCTATATTCCATAACCTGAGGGGGCTTGGTGCGTCAGGTGTTATCTAATATAGGATTTTCACAAAGATATACTGTATTACGTATTTTTCTCTGTGATTTAGTCACCATATCTCTCCTTTATCTCTGTTAGTGCTGACTACACTGCGCAGGGGTTTGGGTTTAGAGATATAGTGCTGCTGATAATTGTACTGTGTTAACCTCATACTGCAAGTTATATCATGGCTGCTTCTGAGGGTAACGGTTCTGGGGCTGAACACACTGCCGGTGTTGCTGACGCCACGGGGCCATATGAGGAGAATATAGCAGCTGTGGGCTCTGGATCTGGGGGCTCCTTGCCCCCCAGTGGGACTGTGGCAATGGAGGCACATACTGACCCACCGTGGGCCGCTTTTTCCACGCTTCTGCATACGCTAGTTCATAAACTAACTCCCCCTATGGGACCCCCAATGCCGGTACAACCGTATGTGGTCCCTCCAGCTAACCCGCCGTGGGCGGATGATTTATCTGCTCAGTTGAAGAAGTTGAACCAGTCCTTGACTACTAAAAAGTCTGACCAACGCTCGCCTAAGTCCAAGGGGTCCTCTAAACGAGCGCTTATCTCCTCACAATCCACTGCTGTCACTGACACCTCGTCTGATGAAAACGGCACATTTACTGGCCCCTCAGGTTCTGACTCGGTTACGGCTGATGGGGAGGGTAGTTCACATGTGGATGTTCCTGATCTTTTGGAGGCTATCAAGTTAATTCTGCAGATTCCGGATGAGCCCGAGCCATCCGTCCCTCCTAAGAAACCAGATAGGTTCAAGCGTCAGAAAGTGGTTAAGCAAGTTTTACCTCACTCTGACCACCTAGTGGATATTAGAGATGAGCGCCTGAAATTTTTCGGGTTTTGTGTTTTGGTTTTGGGTTCGGTTCCGCGGCCGTGTTTTGGGTTCGAACGCGTTTTGGCAAAACCTCACCGAATTTTTTTTGTCGGATTCGGGTGTGTTTTGGATTCGGGTGTTTTTTTCCAAAAACACTAAAAAACAGCTTAAATCATAGAATTTGGGGGTCATTTTGATCCCAAAGTATTATTAACCTCAAAAACCATAATTTACACTCATTTTCAGTCTATTCTGAATACCTCACACCTCACAATATTATTTTTAGTCCTAAAATTTGCACCGAGGTCGCTGTGTGAGTAAGATAAGCGACCCTAGTGGCCGACACAAACACCGGGCCCATCTAGGAGTGGCACTGCAGTGTCACGCAGGATGTCCCTTCCAAAAAACCCTCCCCAAACAGCACATGACGCAAAGAAAAAAAGAGGCGCAATGAGGTAGCTGTGTGAGTAAGATTAGCGACCCTAGTGGCCGACACAAACACCGGGCCCATCTAGGAGTGGCACTGCAGTGTCACGCAGGATGGCCCTTCCAAAAAACCCTCCCCAAACAGCACATGGCGCAAAGAAAAAAAGAGGCGCAATGAGGTAGCTGTGTGAGTAAGATTAGCGACCCTAGTGGCCGACACAAACACCGGGCCCATCTAGGAGTGGCACTGCAGTGTCACGCAGGATGGCCCTTCCAAAAAACCCTCCCCAAACAGCACATGACGCAAAGAAAAAAAGAGGCGCAATGAGGTAGCTGACTGTGTGAGTAAGATTAGCGACCCTAGTGGCCGACACAAACACCGGGCCCATCTAGGAGTGGCACTGCAGTGTCACGCAGGATGTCCCTTCCAAAAAACCCTCCCCAAACAGCACATGACGCAAAGAAAAAAAGAGGCGCAATGAGGTAGCTGTGTGAGTAAGATTAGCGACCCTAGTGGCCGACACAAACACCGGGCCCATCTAGGAGTGGCACTGCAGTGTCACGCAGGATGTCCCTTCCAAAAAACCCTCCCCAAACAGCACATGACGCAAAGAAAAAAATAGGCGCAATGAGGTAGCTGTGTGAGTAAGATTAGCGACCCTAGTGGCCGACACAAACACCGGGCCCATCTAGGAGTGGCACTGCAGTGTCACGCAGGATGTCCCTTCCAAAAAACCCTCCCCAAACAGCACATGACGCAAAGAAAAAAAGAGGCGCAATGAGGTAGCTGACTGTGTGAGTAAGATTAGCGACCCTAGTGGCCGACACAAACACCGGGCCCATCTAGGAGTGGCACTGCAGTGTCACGCAGGATGTCCCTTCCAAAAAACCCTCCCCAAACAGCACATGACGCAAAGAAAAAAAGAGGCGCAATGAGGTAGCTGACTGTGTGAGTAAGATTAGCGACCCTAGTGGCCGACACAAACACCGGGCCCATCTTGGAGTGGCACTGCAGTGTCACGCAGGATGTCCCTTCCAAAAAACCCTCCCCAATCAGCACATGATGCAAAGAAAAAGAAAAGAAAAAAGAGGTGCAAGATGGAATTGTCCTTGGGCCCTCCCACCCACCCTTATGTTGTATAAACAAAACAGGACATGCACACTTTAACCAACCCATCATTTCAGTGACAGGGTCTGCCACACGACTGTGACTGATATGACGGGTTGGTTTGGACCCCCCCCAAAAAAGAAGCAATTAATCTCTCCTTGCACAAACTGGCTCTACAGAGGCAAGATGTCTACCTCATCTTCACCCTCCGATATATCACCGTGTACATCCCCCTCCTCACAGATTATCAATTCGTCCCCACTAGAATCCACCATCTCAGCTCCCTGTGTACTTTGTGGAGGCAATTGCTGCTGGTCAATGTCTCCGCGGAGGAATTGATTATAATTCATTTTAATGAACATCATCTTCTCCACATTTTCTGGATGTAACCTCGTACGCCGATTGCTGACAAGGTGAGCGGCGGCACTAAACACTCTTTCGGAGTACACACTTGTGGGAGGGCAACTTAGGTAGAATAAAGCCAGTTTGTGCAAGGGCCTCCAAATTGCCTCTTTTTCCTGCCAGTATAAGTACGGACTGTGTGACGTGCCTACTTGGATGCGGTCACTCATATAATCCTCCACCATTCTATCAATGTTGAGAGAATCATATGCAGTGACAGTAGACGACATGTCCGTAATCGTTGTCAGGTCCTTCAGTCCGGACCAGATGTCAGCATCAGCAGTCGCTCCAGACTGCCCTGCATCACCGCCAGCGGGTGGGCTCGGAATTCTGAGCCTTTTCCTCGCACCCCCAGTTGCGGGAGAATGTGAAGGAGGAGATGTTGACAGGTCGCGTTCCGCTTGACTTGACAATTTTGTCACCAGCAGGTCTTTCAACCCCAGCAGACCTGTGTCTGCCGGAAAGAGAGATCCAAGGTAGGCTTTAAATCTAGGATCGAGCACGGTGGCCAAAATGTAGTGCTCTGATTTCAACAGATTGACCACCCGTGAATCCTTGTTAAGCGAATTAAGGGCTGCATCCACAAGTCCCACATGCCTAGCGGAATCGCCTTCTTTTAGCTCCTTCTTCAATGCCTCCAGCTTCTTCTGCAAAAGCCTGATGAGGGGAATGACCTGACTCAGGCTGGCAGTGTCTGAACTGACTTCACGTGTGGCAAGTTCAAAGGGCATCAGAACCTTGCACAACGTTGAAATCATTCTCCACTGCACTTGAGACAGGTGCATTCCACCTCCTATATCGTGCTCAATTGTATAGGCTTGAATGGCCTTTTGCTGCTCCTCCAACCTCTGAAGCATATAGAGGGTTGAATTCCACCTCGTTACCACTTCTTGCTTCAGATGATGGCAGGGCAGGTTCAGTAGTTTTTGGTGGTGCTCCAGTCTTCTGTACGTGGTGCCTGTACGCCGAAAGTGTCCCGCAATTTTTCTGGCCACCGACAGCATCTCTTGCACGCCCCTGTCGTTTTTAAAAAAATTCTGCACCACCAAATTCAAGGTATGTGCAAAACATGGGACGTGCTGGAATTTGCCCATATTTAATGCACACACAATATTGCTGGCGTTGTCCGATGCCACAAATCCACAGGAGAGTCCAATTGGGGTAAGCCATTCCGCGATGATCTTCCTCAGTTGCCGTAAGAGGTTTTCAGCTGTGTGCGTATTCTGGAAAGCGGTGATACAAAGCGTAGCCTGCCTAGGAAAGAGTTGGCGTTTGCGAGATGCTGCTACTGGTGCCGCCGCTGCTGTTCTTGCGGCGGGAGTCCATACATCTACCCAGTGGGCTGTCACAGTCATATAGTCCTGACCCTGCCCTGCTCCACTTGTCCACATGTCCGTGGTTAAGTGGACATTGGGTACAACTGCATTTTTTAGGAGACTGGTGAGTCTTTTTCTGACGTCCGTGTACATTCTCGGTATCGCCTGCCTAGAGAAGTGGAACCTAGATGGTATTTGGTAACGGGGGCACACTGCCTCAATAAATTGTCTAGTTCCCTGTGAACTAACGGCGGATACCGGACGCACATCTAACACCAACATAGTTGTCAAGGACTCAGTTATCCGCTTTGCAGTAGGATGACTGCTGTGATATTTCATCTTCCTCGCAAAGGACTGTTGAACAGTCAATTGCTTACTGGAAGTAGTACAAGTGGGCTTACGACTTCCCCTCTGGGATGACCATCGACTCCCAGCGGCAACAACAGCAGCGCCAGCAGCAGTAGGCGTTACACGCAAGGATGCATCGGAGGAATCCCAGGCAGGAGAGGACTCGTCAGACTTGCCAGTGACATGGCCTGCAGGACTATTGGCATTCCTGGGGAAGGAGGAAATTGACACTGAGGGAGTTGGTGGGGTGGTTTGCGTGAGCTTGGTTACAAGAGGAAGGGATTTACTGGTCAGTGGACTGCTTCCGCTGTCACCCAAAGTTTTTGAACTTGTCACTGACTTATTATGAATGCGCTGCAGGTGACGTATAAGGGAGGATGTTCCGAGGTGGTTAACGTCCTTACCCCTACTTATTACAGCTTGACAAAGGGAACACACGGCTTGACACCTGTTGTCCGCATTTCTGGTGAAATACCTCCACACCGAAGAGCTGATTTTTTTGGTATTTTCACCTGGCATGTCAACGGCCATATTCCTCCCACGGACAACAGGTGTCTCCCCGGGTGCCTGACTTAAACAAACCACCTCACCATCAGAATCCTCCTGGTCAATTTCCTCCCCAGCGCCAGCAACACCCATATCCTCCTCATCCTGGTGTACTTCAACACTGACATCTTCAATCTGACTATCAGGAACTGGACTGCGGGTGCTCCTTCCAGCACTTGCAGGGGGCGTGCAAATGGTGGAAGGCGCATGCTCTTCACGTCCAGTGTTGGGAAGGTCAGGCATCGCAACCGACACAATTGGACTCTCCTTGTGGATTTGGGATTTCAAAGAACGCACAGTTCTTTGCGGTGCTTTTGCCAGCTTGAGTCTTTTCAGTTTTCTAGCGAGAGGCTGAGTGCTTCCATCCTCATGTGAAGCTGAACCACTAGCCATGAACATAGGCCAGGGCCTCAGCCGTTCCTTGCCACTCCGTGTGGTAAATGGCATATTGGCAAGTTTACGCTTCTCCTCCGACAATTTTATTTTAGGTTTTGGAGTCCTTTTTTTACTGATATTTGGTGTTTTGGTTTTGACATGCTCTGTACTATGCCATTGGGCATCGGCCTTGGCAGACGACGTTGCTGGCATTTCATCGTCTCGGCCATGACTAGTGGCAGCAGCTTCAGCACGAGGTGGAAGTGGATCTTGATCTTTCCCTAATTTTGGAACCTCAACATTTTTGTTCTCCATATTTTAATAGGCACAACTAAAAGGCACCTCAGGTAAACAATGGAGATGGATGGATTGGATACTAGTATACAATTATGGACGGGCTGCCGAGTGCCGACACAGAGGTAGCCACAGCCGTGAACTACCGCACTGTACTGTGTCTGCTGCTAATATATAGACTGGTTGATAAAGAGATAGTATACTCGTAACTAGTATGTATGTATAAAGAAAGAAAAAAAAAACACGGTTAGGTGGTATATACAATTATGGACGGGCTGCCGAGTGCCGACACAGAGGTAGCCACAGCCGTGAACTACCGCACTGTACTGTGTCTGCTGCTAATATATAGACTGGTTGATAAAGAGATAGTATACTCGTAACTAGTATGTATGTATAAAGAAAGAAAAAAAAACCACGGTTAGGTCACTGGTATATACAATTATGGACGGGCTGCCGAGTGCCGACACAGAGGTAGCCACAGCCGTGAACTACCGCACTGTACTGTGTCTGCTGCTAATATATAGACTGGTTGATAAAGAGATAGTATACTCGTAACTAGTATGTATGTATAAAGAAAGAAAAAAAAACCACGGTTAGGTCACTGGTATATACAATTATGGACGGGCTGCCGAGTGCCGACACAGAGGTAGCCACAGCCGTGAACTACCGCACTGTACTGTGTCTGCTGCTAATATATAGACTGGTTGATAAAGAGATAGTATACTCGTAACTAGTATGTATGTATAAAGAAAGAAAAAAAAACCACGGTTAGGTCACTGGTATATACAATTATGGACGGGCTGCCGAGTGCCGACACAGAGGTAGCCACAGCCGTGAACTACCGCACTGTACTGTGTCTGCTGCTAATATATAGACTGGTTGATAAAGAGATAGTATACTCGTAACTAGTATGTATGTATAAAGAAAGAAAAAAAAACCACGGTTAGGTCACTGGTATATACAATTATGGACGGGCTGCCGAGTGCCGACACAGAGGTAGCCACAGCCGTGAACTACCGCACTGTACTGTGTCTGCTGCTAATATATAGACTGGTTGATAAAGAGATAGTATACTCGTAACTAGTATGTATGTATAAAGAAAGAAAAAAAAACCACGGTTAGGTCACTGGTATATACAATTATGGACGGGCTGCCGAGTGCCGACACAGAGGTAGCCACAGCCGTGAACTACCGCACTGTACTGTGTCTGCTGCTAATATATAGACTGGTTGATAAAGAGATAGTATACTCGTAACTAGTATGTATGTATAAAGAAAGAAAAAAAAACCACGGTTAGGTCACTGGTATATACAATTATGGACGGGCTGCCGAGTGCCGACACAGAGGTAGCCACAGCCGTGAACTACCGCACTGTACTGTGTCTGCTGCTAATATATAGACTGGTTGATAAAGAGATAGTATACTCGTAACTAGTATGTATGTATAAAGAAAGAAAAAAAAACCACGGTTAGGTGGTATATACAATTATGGACGGGCTGCCGAGTGCCGACACAGAGGTAGCCACAGCCGTGAACTACCGCACTGTACTGTGTCTGCTGCTAATATATAGACTGGTTGATAAAGAGATAGTATACTCGTAACTAGTATGTATGTATAAAGAAAGAAAAAAAAACCACGGTTAGGTCACTGGTATATACAATTATGGACGGGCTGCGGAGTGCCGACACAGAGGTAGCCACAGCCGTGAACTACCGCACTGTACTGTGTCTGCTGCTAATATATAGACTGGTTGATAAAGAGATAGTATACTCGTAACTAGTATGTATGTATAAAGAAAGAAAAAAAAACCACGGTTAGGTGGTATATACAATTATGGACGGGCTGCCGAGTGCCGACACAGAGGTAGCCACAGCCGTGAACTACCGCACTGTACTGTGTCTGCTGCTAATATATAGACTGGTTGATAAAGAGATAGTATACTCGTAACTAGTATGTATGTATAAAGAAAGAAAAAAAAACCACGGTTAGGTCACTGGTATATACAATTATGGACGGGCTGCCGAGTGCCGACACAGAGGTAGCCACAGCCGTGAACTACCGCACTGTACTGTGTCTGCTGCTAATATATAGACTGGTTGATAAAGAGATAGTATACTCGTAACTAGTATGTATGTATAAAGAAAGAAAAAAAAACCACGGTTAGGTCACTGGTATATACAATTATGGACGGGCTGCCGAGTGCCGACACAGAGGTAGCCACAGCCGTGAACTACCGCACTGTACTGTGTCTGCTGCTAATATAGACTGGTTGATAAAGAGATAGTATACTACTAATATTATATACTGGTGGTCAGGTCACTGGTCACTAGTCACACTGGCAGTGGCACTCCTGCAGCAAAAGTGTGCACTGTTTTAATATAATATTATGTACTCCTGGCTCCTGCTATAACCTATAACTGGCACTGCAGTAGTGCTCCCCAGTCTCCCCCACAATTATAAGCTGTGTGAGCTGAGCAGTCAGACAGATATATAATATATATAGATGATGCAGCACACTGGCCTGAGCCTGAGCAGTGCACACAGATATGGTATGTATGTGACTGAGTCACTGTGTGCTGTGTATCGCTTTTTTCAGGCAGAGAACGGATTATAAATAAAAGTGGTGGTCACTGGTCACTATCAGCAAAACTCTGCACTGTACACTACTGAGTACTCCTAATGCTCCCCAAAATTAGTAAATCAAGTGTCTAAACGGAGAGGACGCCAGCCACGTCCTCTCCCTATCAATCTCAATGCACGTGTGAAAATGGCGGCGACGCGCGGCTCCTTATATAGAATCCGAGTCTCGCGATAGAATCCGAGCCTCGCGAGAATCCGACAGCGTCATGATGACGTTCGGGCGCGCTCGGGTTAACCGAGCAAGGCGGGAAGATCCGAGTCGCTCGGACTCGTGAAAAAAAACATGAAGTTCTGGCGGGTTCGGATTCAGAGAAACCGAACCCGCTCATCTCTAGTGGATATACGTCAGGAACCCTGGGAAAACCTAGGTACGAAGTTTGTGCCTCAAAAGAAGATGCTGGCTCGCTATCCCCTCGCGCCAGAGCTGTCTAAAAATTGGGAAACGCCTCCTCCAGTAGACTCACATGTGACTAGGATGGTGGTTTCCTCAGCTCTACCTGTCACTACCGTCACGTCTCTAAAAGAGCCTACGGATAATCGTGTGGAGGGTTGTCTGAAAGCGATTTACACCCTCACGGGTGCTGCACAAAGGCCCACTAATGCAGCTACATGGGCTGCAGAGGCTATTGAAGCATGGGCCTTGGAGTTAGAAGCTGAAATCTCCTCTGACCATGCTAGACAATGCTTGTCATATATTGTCACAGCTTCTTGCTATATTAAAGAGGCGGCTTCTGATGCCGGTATCCTAGCAGCCAAGGCCTCTACTACGTCAGCCCTGGCTCGCCGGATATTGTGGCTGAGATCCTGGTCTGTGGATCTGGACTCTAGAAAAACCCTGGAGGTACTCCCTTTCAAGGGAGATATTCTGTTTGGGGAGGACTTAAATAAGATTGTGGATGACTTGGCTACTGCCAAAACTGCCTGTCTGCCTAATACCGCTCCTTCTGTGTCGAAGGCTAAAGGTACGTCCTTTCTCTGACGTCCTAAGTGGATGCTGGGACTCCGTAAGGACCATGGGGATTAGCGGCTCCGCAGGAGACTGGGCACAACTAAAGAAAGCTTTAGGACTACCTGGTGTGCGCTGGCTCCTCCCACTAAGACCCTCCTCCAGACCTCAGTTAGATTCTTGTGCCCGGCTGAGCTGGATGCACACTAGGGGCTCTCCTGAGCTCCTAGAAAGAAAGTATATTTTAGGTTTTTTATTTTACAGTGAGATCTGCTGGCAACAGACTCACTGCAGCGAGGGACTAAGGGGAGAAGAAGCGAACCTACCTAACTGGTGGTAGCTTGGGCTTCTTAGGCTACTGGACACCATTAGCTCCCGAGGGATCGACCGCATGGAACCGGCCATTGATGTTCGGTCCCGGAGACGCGCCGCCGGCCCCCTTACAGAGCCAGAAGCAAGAAGAGTCCGGAAAATCGGCGGCAGAAGACATCAGTCTTCACCAAGGTAGCGCACAGCACTGCAGCTGTGCGCCATTGCTCCTCATACACACTTCACACTCCGGTCACTGAGGGTGCAGGGCGCTGGGGGGGGCGCCCTGAGCAGCAATAAAAACACGTTGGCTGGCAAATATATCACAATATATAGCCCCAGAGGCTATATATGTGATAAATACCCCTGCCAGAATTCATTAAAAAGCGGGAGAAAAGTCCGCGAAAAAGGGGCGGAGCTATCTCCCTCAGCACACTGGCGCCATTTTCTCTTCACAGTGCAGCTGGAAGACAGCTCCCCAGGCTCTCCCCTGTAGTTTTCAGGCTCAAAGGGTTAAAAAGAGAGGGGGGGCACTAAATTTAGGCGCAATATTGTTTATACAAGCAGCTATTGGGGGAAAAATCACTCAGTTATAGTGTTAATCCCTGCATTATATAGCGCTCTGGTGTGTGCTGGCATACTCTCTCTCTCTGTCTCCCCAAAGGACTTTGTGGGGTCCTGTCCTCAGTCAGAGCATTCCCTGTGTGTGTGCTGTGTGTCGGTACGGCTGTGTCGACATGTGGGATGAGGAAGGTTACGTGGAGGTGGAGCAGAGGCCGATAAATGGGATGTCGCCCCCTGTGGGGCCGACACCAGAGTGGATGGATAGGTGGAAGGTATTAACCGACAATGTCAACTCCTTACATAGAAGGCTGGATGACGTAAAACAGCTGTGGGACAGCCGGCTTCTCAGCCCGCGCCTGCCCAGGCGTCTCAAAGGCCATCAGGGGCTCAAAAAAGCTCCCGTTACCTCAGATGGCAGACAGATGTCGACACGGAGTCTGACTCCAGTGTCGACGAGGTTGAGACATATACACAATCCACTAGGAACATCCGTTACATGATCTCGGCAATGAAAAATGTGTTACGCATTTCTGACATGAACCCAAGTACCACATAAAAGAGGTTTTATTTTTGGGGAGAAAAAGCAGCCAGTGTTTTGTTCCCCCATCAGATGAATGAATGAAGTGTGTAAAGTAGCTGGGTTCCCCCGATAAGAAACTGGTAATTTCTAAAAAGTTACTGATGGCGTACCCTTTCCCGCCAGAGGATAGGTCACGTTGGGAGATATCCCTTAGGGTGGATAAGGCGCTCACACGTTTGTCAAAAAAGGTGGCACTGCCGTCTTAGGATACGGCCACCTCGAAGGAGCCTGCTGATAAAAAGCAGGAGGCTATCCTGAAGTCTGTATATACACACTCAGGTTATATACTGAGACCTGCAATTGCCTCAGCATAAATAGTGCTGCTGCAGAGTGGTCTGATACCCAGTCAGATAATATTAATACTCTAAGACATAATAGTTTGCTAACATAGAGCATATAAAAGACGTCGTCTTAGATATAAAGGATGCACAGAGGGATATTTGCCGGCTGGCATCCAGAATTAATGCAATATCCATTCTGCCAGGAAGGTATTAGAAACCCGGCAGTGGACAGGTGATGCATGGTGATTCTGCCTTATAAGGGTGAGGAATTGTTTGGGGATGGTCTCTGGGACCTCGTATCCACAGCAACAGCTGGGAAGAAAATTTTTTACCTCAGGTTTCCTCACAGCCTAAGTAAGCACTGTATTTTCAGGTACAGTCCTTTCGGCTTCAGAAAAGCAAGCGGGTCAAAGGCGCTTCCTTTTCTGCACAGAGACAAGGGAAGAAGGGAAAAGCTGCACCAGCAGCCAGTTCCCAGGATCAAAAATCTTCCCCCGCTTCCTCTGAGTCCACCGCATGACGTTGGGGCTCCACAGGTGGAG
Organism: Pseudophryne corroboree; assembly: GCF_028390025.1. Classification (NCBI taxonomy): domain Eukaryota; kingdom Metazoa; phylum Chordata; class Amphibia; order Anura; family Myobatrachidae; genus Pseudophryne; species Pseudophryne corroboree. Next base: position 7,755,868 of record NC_086449.1, read on the forward strand.
ACAGGTGCGGTAGGGGCGCATCTCGGGAACTTCAGGGACCAGTGGGCTTGCCCACAGGTGGATCCCTAGGTTCTGCAAATAGTATCACAGGGATACAGGCTGGAGTTCGAGGCGACTCCCCCTCACTGTTACCTCACATCAGCCTTGCCTGCTGCCCTCGGAGAAAGGTAGTACTGGCGGCAATTCACAAGCTGTACTTCCAGCAGGTGAAATCAAGGCACCCCTCCTTCAACAAGGCCGGGGTTACTATTCCAAAATGTTGTGGTACCGAAACCAGACGGTTCGGTGAGACCCATTCTAAAATTGAAAGCCTTGAACACTTATATACGAAGGTTCAAGTTCAAAATGGAATCGCTCAGGGTGATTATTGCAAGCCTGGAGAATTTCATGGTATCACTGGACATCAAGGATGCTTACCTGCATGTCCCTATGTACCCTCTTCACCAGGAGTACCTCAAAATTGTGGTACAGGATTGTCATTACCAATTCCAGATGTTGCCGTTGGTCTGTCCCCGCCACCGAGGTATTTACCAAGGTAATGGCCGAAATAATTATCCCGTACTTGGACGATCTCCTTATAAAGGCGAGGTCCAGGGAGCAGTTGTTCGGCGAAGTAGCACTATCTCGGGAAGTGCTACAACAGCACGGCTGGATTCTGAATATTCCAAAGTCGCAGCTGGTTCCTACGACGCGTCTACTGTTCCTGGGTATGGTTCTGGACACAGAACAGGATAAAAAGGGTTTCTCCCGGAGGAGAAGTCCAAGGAGTTGTCGTCTCTAGACAGAGACCTCCTAATACGTATACAGGTGTCGGTGCATCAATGCACGCGAGCCCTGGGAAGGATGGTAGCTTCTTACGAAGAAATTCCATTCGCCAAGTCCCATGCAAGGATTTTCCAGTGGGATCTGTTGGACAAGTGGTCCGGGTCGCATCTTCAGATGCATCGGCGGATAACCCTGTCTCCAAGGGCCAGGGTGTCGCGGTTGTGGTGGCTGCAGAGTGCTCATCTTCTAGGGGCCGCAGATTCGGCATACAGGACTGGGTCCTGGTGACCACGGATGCCAGCCTTCGAGGCTGGGGGGCAGTCACACAGGGAAGAAACTTCCAAGGCTATGGAAAAGTCAGGAGACTTCCCTACACATAAATATTCTGGAACTAAGGGCCATTTACAATGCCCTAAGTCAGGCTAGACCCCTGCTTCAACACCGGCCGGTGCTGATCCAGTCAGACAACATCACGGCGGTCGCTCATGTAAACCGACAGGGCGGCACAAGAAGCAGGATGGCGATGGCAGAAGCCACAAGGATTCTCCGATGGGCGGAGAATCATGTGTTAGCACTGTCAGCAGTGTTCATTCCCGGAGTGGACAACTGAGAAGCAGACTTTCTCAGAAGACACGACCTCCACCCGGGAGAGTGGGGACTTCATCCAGAAGTTTTCCAAATGATTGTACACCGTTGGGAAAGGCCACAGGTAGACATGATGGCGTCCCGCCTCAACAAAAAGCTACAAAGATATTGCGCCAGGTCAAGGGACCCTCAGGCGATAGCTGTGGACGCTCTGGTAACACCGTGGGTGTACCAGTCGGTGTATGTGTTCCCTTCTCTGCCTCTCTTACCCAGGGTAATGAGAATAATAAGAAGGAGAGGAGTAAGAACTATACTCATTGTTCCGGGTTGGCCAAGAAGAGCTTGGTAACCAGAACTCCAAGAAATGATCTCAGAGGACCCATGGCCTCTGCCGCTCAGACAGGACCTGCTGCAGCAGGGGGCCTGTCTGTTCCAAGATGTACCGCGGCTGCGTTTGACGGCATTGCGGTTGAACGCCGGATCCTGAAGGAAAAGGGCATTCCGGAGGAAGTTATCCCTACGCTATTTAAAGCTAGGAATGAAGTGAACGCAAACCATTATCATCGCATATGGTGGAAATATGTTGCGTGCTGTGAGGCCAGGAAGGCCCCAAAGGAGAAATTTCAGCTAGGTCGATTTCTGCACTTCCTACAGTCAGAGGTGACTATGGGCCTAAAATTGGGTTTCATGAAGATCCAGATTTCGGCTCTATCGATTTTCTTCCAAAATAGAACTGGCTTCACTGCCTGAAGTTCGGACTTTTGTTAAGGGAGTGCTGCAAAGTCAGCCCCCGGTTGTGCCTCAAGTGGCACCGTGGGATCTCAACGTGGTGTTGGATTTCCTGAAGTCGCATTGGGTTGAGCCACTTAAATCCGTGGAGCTACAATACCTCACGTGAAAAGTGGTCATGCTGTGGGCCGTGGCATCGGCCAGCCGTGTATCAGAATTGGCGGCTTGTCATACAAAAGCCCTTATCTGTATTTTATATGGATAAGGCGGAATTGAGGACTCGTTCCCAATTCCTTCCTAAGGTGGTATCAGTTTTTCATGTGAACCAACCTATTGTGGTGCCTGCGGCTACTTGGGACTTGGAGGATTCCAAGTTACTGGACGTAGTCAGGGCCCTGAAAAGTATATGTTTCCAGGACGGCTGGAGTCAGGAAAACTGACTCGCTATTTATCCTGTATGCACCCAACAAGCTGGGTGCTCCTGCTTCTAAGCAGACTATTGCTCGCTGGATCTGTAGCACGATTCAACTTGCACATGCTGCGGCTGGACTGCCGCACCCTAAATCTGTAAAAGCCCATTCCACGAGGAAAGTGGGCTCTTCTTGGGCGGCTGCCCGAGGGGTCTCGGCTTTACAACTTTGCCGAGCTGTTACTTGGTCGGGTTCAAACATTTTTGCAACAGTCTACAAGTTTGATACCCTGGCTGAGGAGGACCTAGAGTTTGCTCATTCGGTGCTGCAGAGTCATCCGCACTCTCCCGCCCGTTTGGGAGCTTTGGTATAATCCCCATGGTCCTTACGGAGTCCCAGCATCCACTTAGGACGTCAGAGAAAATAAGATTTTACTCACCGGTAAATCTATTTCTCGTAGTCCGTAGTGGATGCTGGGCGCCCATCCCAAGTGCGGATTGTCTGCAATACTTGTTTATAGTTATTGCCTAACTAAAGGGTTATTGTTGAGCCATCTGTTGAGAGGCTCAGTTATATTTCATACTGTTAACTGGGTATAGTATCACGAGTTATACGGTGTGATTGGTGTGGCTGGTATGAGTCTTACCCGGGATTCAAAATCCTTCCTATTTGTGTCAGCTCTTCCGGGCACAGTATCCTAACTGAGGTCTGGAGGAGGGTCTTAGTGGGAGGAGCCAGTGCACACCAGGTAGTCCTAAAGCTTTCTTTAGTTGTGCCCAGTCTCCTGCGGAGCCGCTAATCCCCATGGTCCTTACGGAGTCCCAGCATCCACTACTGACTACGAGAAATAGATTTACCGGTGAGTAAAATCTTATTTTCGCCCTTTTCGTCCTTCAGGTAAAGCAAAAGGTCAGGCGTACCATAAGCAGGCCCGCACTTCCAAACCTGGTAAGCCGAAGCCCAAAAGAGTCTGGGCTGCCTGTCAGCCAGCTGCCAAGACCGATAAGCCTGCCGCATGACGGGGCGGGCCTCCCCCTGGGGGATCCCAGGGTGGGGGGCCGGCTTCTAGGGTATACCCAGGAATGGTTGAAGACCACTTCAGATGCCTGGGTACGGGAAGTCGTCACTCGAGGTTACGCCATAGCCTTCAAATACCGACCCCCTCATCGATTTTGCCAGACAGACGTCCCTTTGGACCAGACAAAGGCAAAAACTCTACACTCGGTGGTACAGACCCTCCTGGGAGTCGTAGTACAGGTGCCTCTTGCTCAGAGGGGCAGGGGGTACTATTCTCCGCTGTTTCTAGTCCCGAAACGAATGGGTTCTCTGCACTGGCGTGCGCAGCACATTTTATTAGGGGGTGCACTGTCAGAGGGGTGTGTCTAGCACCGCCTTTTGGGCGAGTCTAGCACCATCTATTGATGGTCAACGCATATAAAATATCCACCTTTGTACCAATCCTAATAAAGCAGATACATTGTCAGATGTTGTGGTGTGCACCAAACAAACACCCCTGATGGCACTCACTGCAATTACACTGCTCCTCCTCAGCCTGGTCTGGCTCCCCCTCTCTTTCCCCTGCAAGCTGCAGCAGCTTACTTACAAGTCAGTAACTAAACTGACACTGACAGTCGCAGACTAGTACTCCTGCTGCTGGAAAAACGAGTGACATATCAATGTTGCTGCCGACTGCCTGCCAGTATTGAATTTGTCTTCCTAAAAGGAACGCTGGCTGCATGCTGCTCCGCATCAGTGGCTGGTGTTGGCATAGCATAGAAGGAGAGAGGTGTGTATGTGGCGGGTGTGATGGGTGGGCATGCAAGCAGCATGATGTAATCACGTCACATCACGCTCTTTTTGTACATGGAGGTGGAGCCGGGAGTTTGAAAGCCGGTGGCAGTGGCACCCTTGATTAACCTGGCTTCCGGTCAGTAATGCAGTCCTGACAGAGTGCAGTGCAGAGGGGATAGTAATCAGCCTGCTCGGCGATCGCTGCATCAGGCATGTGAGATCGGAGTGCCAGACATTAGGGGGGTGCCTGTGCGCACCAGGCACCCCCCCTGCGCACACCTATGGTTCTCCGGCCCATTCTCATCCTCAAGGCATTGAACAGGTTTGTGAAGGTTTCCAAGTTCCGTATGGAAACCCTTCGCTCTATAGTTCTGGCCTTGGAACCTGGGGACTACATGGTCTCCCTGGTTATACAGGATGCTTACCTGCATATTCCTATAGCATTGTCACATCAACAATACCTGAGGTTCGCTATTGGCAACCTACATTACTAGTTTTGGGTGTTACCTTTTGGTTTAACAACGGCTCCGCGAGTCTTCACCAAAATTATGGCGGTGATGACGGTGGTACTCCACCGTCAAGGGGTCAGGATACTGCCGTATCTGGACGACTTGTTAATCCTGGCAAATTCCCCAGATCTTCTCCTGCGTCATCTGTATATGACGGTCCGGTTTCTACAAGCCCACGGGTGGCTCATCAACTGGAAGAAATCCTCCCTAGTCCCTGCTCAGAGCATGGTGCACCTGGGAGCATTGTTGGACACTCACAACCAGAGGTTGTTCTTGTCTCAGGAGAAAGTCCTGAAGATTCAGGACAGGATTCGAAGCTTCCTTTCTCGTCCACAAGTGTCGATACATTCGGCAATGCAGGTGCTGGGCCTAATGGTATCAGCATTCGACATGGTGGAGTATGCTCAATTCCATTCTCGCCCCTTCCAGAGGCTGATTCTAGCCAAGTGGGACGGCCTGCCTCACCGGATCAGATCTCAAATGATCTTCTTGACTCCGGAGGTCCGTCTGTCGCTACACTGTTGGCTCCGGGACCAACGATTGTGCAGGGGTCGTCCCTTCTGGATATCCAACTGGGTCCTGTTGACGACAGATGCAAGTCTGAGAGGTTGGGGCGTGGTGCTGGAGCAACACTCCCTTCAGGGTCGGTGGACCATGGAGGAATCTCTCCTCTCGATCAACATTCTGGAATTGCGGGCAGTCTTCAATGCGTTGAACCTGGCCCAGCATTTAATTCAGAACCGTCCTGTTCAAGTACAGTCGGACAACGCCACCACAGTGGCTTACATAAATCATCAAGGCGGCACTCGAAGCCGTTTGGCAATAAAGGAAGTCTCACGGATTCTACAGTGGGCAGAATGCCATTTACCGGCCATATCGGCAGTATTCATTCCGGGAGTCCTAAATTGGGAAGCGGACTTTCTCAGTTGTCAGGACGTGCATGCCGGCGAGTGGGACCTCCATCCAGACATGTTTCAACTCATAGTGGAAAGGTGGGGCCTTCCAGACGTAGATCTGATGGCGTCTCGACACAATCACAAAGTTCCGGTCTTCGGAGCAAGGACAAGGGATCCTCAAGCAGCATTCGTGGATGCGCTGGCAGTACCGTGGAGGTTTCGGCTGCTGTACGTGTTCCCTCCGGTGTCACTCCTGCCCAGGGTAATTCGGAAGTTCAAGCAAGAAAAAGGAATTCTGCTTCTCATAGCTCCAGCGTGGCCCAGACGGCACTGGTTCTCAGACCTGCAAAGCCTATCGTCGGAGCGTCCAATTTTACTTCCACAACGCCCAGACCTCCTCGTTCAGGGCCCCTGTGTCTACCAGGACCTAGCCCGGCTGTCTTTGACGGCGTGGCTCTTGAAGCTTCCGTCTTAAGGGCTAAAGGTTTTCTGAGGCGGTCATTCAAACTATTTTGCTGGCCCGAAAACCGGCTTCATCTTGGATTTACTACAGGGTCTGGCATTCTTACTTTGTTTGGTGCGCATCTAACAATTATGACGCTTCCAAGTTTAGTATTGCCAAGTTGTTAGCTTTTCTTTAGCAGGGCCTGGACTTAGGCCTGCGTCTGGCCTCCCTCAAGGTTCAAATTTCTGCCTTGTCGGTGTGGTTTCAGAGAAAAATTGCGACCTTACCTGATGTGCATACCTTTACTCAGGGCGTGTTGCGTATCCAACCTCCCTATGTCCCACCTGTGGCTCCTTGGGACTTGTCGGTGGTTTTGGAGGCGTTACAAGAGTCTCCGTTTGAACCTCTTGGTTCAGCTAATCTTAAGTGGCTTTCCCTTAAGGTGGTGTTCCTGCTGGCTATTGCTTCAGCTAGAAGAGTGTCGGATTTGGGTGCCTTGTTCTGTAGTTCCCCATTTCTGATGTTTCTTTGTTCCACCTTAATCAGGAAATTGTAGTTCCGGCACTTGTTTTTCCTGATCTGTCTCCCAAAGAGCGGTCTTTGGATGTGGTACGGGCTCTCCGTATCTATGTGAAGAGAACTGCTCTTATTAGGAAATCTGATTCTCTTTTTGTTGTGTTTGGGTTTCTCAAACGGGGATGGCCTGCTAACAAGCAAACTCTGGCCAGCTGGATTAGAATGGTGATTGCACATGCTTATGTGAAGGCTGGTCTCTCTGCTCCTGATCACATTATGGCCCATTCTACTCGGTCTGTTGGACCTTCTTGGGCAGCCCAACGTGGTGCGACCCTTGAACAATTGTGCAAGGCGGCTACGTGGTTCTCTGTGAACACGTTCATAATGTTCTATGCCTTCGATACTGCCGCTTCCCAGGATGCTTCCTTTGGACGCAGGGTTCTTGTGCCCGCTACAGTGCGTCCCCTCCCATAAGGAACTGCTTTAGGACATCCCCATTGTCCATTCCTTGTGGAGCCCAGTGTACCCCGCAGCAGAAAACGAGTTTTATGGTAAGAACTTACCTTTGTTAAAACTCTTTCTGCGAGGTACACTGGGCTCCACAAGGCGCCTACCCTGACGCACTTAGCTTCTTTGGGTTGATATGGCATTAGCCGCTGACACTTCTCCTGTCGGGAGAGTGTGGTGTTTGTGGCAACTGGCAGTTGTCGTCTCTTTTACTTGCTACTGCATTGGGCTGTTTAACAAAACTGAGCTCCTGTGCACGGAGGCGGGGTGATATAGGAGGCGGCGCTATGCATCTTGGGAAGAAGGTCAAAGCTTTTGAGCCTGTTGGTGCTTCGGATCAAGATCCTACTCTACACCCATTGCCCATTCCTTGTGGAGCCCAGTGTACCTCGCAGAAAGAGTTTTAACAAAGGTAAGTTCGTACCATAAAACTCATTTTTTAAACCACGGCGCCTAGCGCCCATAACATTTTAAAGATGGCGCCCAGCGCCAGTACATTTGAAAAGTGTCGCCAAGCGCCTAATGTCCGTGAATATGGCATCGGCACTGAGGTTAACCCCTTCAGTGTCACGGCCGCCATTAACCATGTGGCTAAGGGCTCTCTCCGGCCACAGGCCCAAAATATGGACCTTTACGGATCTCAACCCCAGGCCCATATCCATACCTGCTTGCAGGAAGAGGAGAAACCGTCCCAGTTGAAACTCCACCGTAGAAAACTTCTTGGATTCACACCAAGATACATATTTTTTCCAAATACGATGGTAATGTTTAGACGTTACTCCTTTCCTAGCCTGTATCAGGGTAGGAATAACCTTGTTCGGAATGCCCTTCCGAGCTAATATCTGGTGTTCAACCTCCATGCCATCAAGCGCAGCCGCGGTAAGTCTTGATAGGCGAACAGCCCCTGCTGCAGCAGGTCCTCCCGAAGAGGAAGAGGCCTCGGCTCTTCTAGCAGTAGATCCAGAAGGAGTGTAGTATGGTATGCCGGCGGCCGGGCTCCCGGCAACTAGTATACCGGCGCCGGGAGCCCGACCGCCGGCATACCGACAGCGTGGCGAGCGCAAATGGGCCCCTTGCGGGCTCGCTGCGCTCGCCGCGCTGCGGGCACGGTGGCGCACTATTTATTCTCCCTCCAGGGGGGTCGTGGACCCCCACGAGGGAGAATACCTGTCGGTATGCCGGCTGTCGGAATTCCAGCGCCGGTATACTGTGCTCCGGGATCACGACAGTCGGCAACCTGAAGACAACCCATCCAGAAGATCCACGTACCAAGCTCGTCTTGGCCAGTCCGGAGCAATGAGGATTGCCAGAACTCTTGTTTTCCTTATGAGCTTTAGAATTCTTGGGATGAGTGGAAGTGGAGGAAACACGTACACTGACTGGAACAACCACGGAGTCACTAGGGCGTCCACCGCCACGGCTTGCGGGTCCCTCGACCTGGAACCATACTGCCGAAGCTTCTTGTTGAGACGAGAGGCCATCATGTATATTTGAGGTACACCCCAAAGATCTGTTACCTCCGTGAACACCTCCGGATGGAGTCCCCACTCTCCTGGATGGAGATCGTGTCTGCTGAGGAAGACTGCATCCCACTTGTCTACTCCCGAAATGAAGATTGCTGACAGCGCCAACGCGTGTTTTTCTGCCCAGAGGATGATTCTTGTTACCTCTGACATTGCTGCTCTACTCTTCATTCCGCCCTGTCGGTTTATGTAAGCTACTGTCGTTACATTGTCTGACTGCACTTGAATGTCCCGATCTCGCAGAAGATGGGCCGCTTGTAGAAGACCGTTGTAGACCGCTCTTAGTTCCAGAATGTTTATTGGTAGTCCGGCTTCCAGACTTGACCACCTTCCTTGGAAGGTCTCCTCTTGAGTGACTGCGCCCCAGCCCCGGAGACTTGCATCCATGGTTAGGAGGATCCAGTCCTGAATCCTGAACCTGCGGCCCTCCGGAAGGTGAGGCAATTGCAGCCACCAGAGTAGTGAAATCCTGGCCTTTGGCGATAGACGTATTCTCTGGTGCATGTGTAGATGAGATCCCGACCACTTGTCCAGGAGATCCAGTTGGAAGGGCCGAGCATGAAACCTCCCATACTGCAGAGCCTCGTAAGAGGCCACCATCTTCCCCAGGAGGCGAATGCACTGATGAACTGACACCCGGGCTGGCTTCAGGATATCCCGTACCATTAGAAACATAGAAACATAGAATTTGTCGGCAGATAAGAACCACTTGGCCCATCTAGTCAGCCCCTTTTTTTTTTTTTTTTTACATTATTTTTATCTCTAACCTTATTTGATCCTTATTTCTTTGTAAGGATATCCTTATGTCTATCCCATGCATGTGTAAATTGCTCTACTGTCTTAGCCTCTACCACCTCTGATGGGAGGCTATTCCACTTGTCCACTACCCTTTCTGTGAAATAATTTTTCCGCAAATTTCCCCTGAACCTCCCCCCCTCCAGCCTCAGTGCATGTCCTCGTGTCCTATTGCTTCTCTTCATTTGGAGAATGTTTCCCTCCTGGACTTTGTTAAAACCCTTGATATATTTGAAAGTTTCTATCATGTCCCCCCTTTCCCTTCTCTGCTCCAGACTATACATATTGAGATTTCTTAGTCTTTCTGGGTATGTTTTGTGATGTAGGCCATGCACCATTTTAGTTGCCCTCCTTTGTACAGTTTCTAATGTATTAATATCCTTTTGAAGATATGGCCTCCAGAACTGAATACAGTATTCTAGATGAGGCCGTACCAATGACCTATACAGTGGCATTATTACTTCTTTCTTTCTGCTGCTGATTCCTCTCCCAATGCAGCCAAGCATCTGACTAGCCTTCCTCATTGCCTTGTTACATTGCTTACCTGCCTTTAAGTCATCTGAAATAGTGACTCCTAGATCCCTTTCCTCCTCAGTAGTTTCCAGTATAGTGCCATTAATACTATATTTAGCTTTAGGATTTTTGAGACCCAAGTGCATGATTTTGCATTTTTTGGTATTAAACTGTAATTGCCAGACTCTTGACCATTCCTCTAGTCTACCTAGATCCTCAATCATTTGTTTTACCCCACCTGGTGTGTCTACCCTGTTGCATACCTTTGTGTCATCTGCAAAAAGGCATGCTTTCCCTTTAATGCCATTTGCAATGTCACCAATAAAGATATTAAAAAGCACTGGTCCAAGTACAGATCCCTGGGGTACTCCACTGGTAACATTTCCCTCCTGTGAATGCACTCCATTTACCACAACTCTCTGTTTTCTATCCTTCAACCAAGATCTTATCCATTCAATAATCCTAATATCCAATCCCAAACTTTCAAGTTTATTTAGCAGTCTGTGATGTGGAACAGTGTCAAAAGCCTTACTAAAGTCTAGATAAGCTATATCCATGGCTCCACCTTTATCCATCACTTTAGTCACACAATCAAAAAAGTCAATAAGATTTGTTTGACATGATCTCCCCCCAGTGAATCCATGCTGTTTGGGATCCAGTAAATTGCCGGATTTGAGATAATCTACAACTCTTTCTTTTAGGAGAGTTTCCATCAATTTCCCTACTACTGATGTAAGACTCACTGGTCTGTAGTTGTTTGCCTCTTCCTTGCTTCCACTTTTGTGCAGTGGGACTACGTTTGCTCTTTTCCAGTCCTCTGGAATTACTCCTGTAGCTAATGACTGGTTGAATAATTCTGTCAATGGTGCTACCAGCACCTCTTTAAGTTCTTTTAGTATCCTTGGATGTATCCCATCTGGCCCCATAGATTTGTCCACTTTCAGCTTTGAGAGTTCTGTTAGGACCTTCTCCTCTGTAAATGTACTTGTTTCATTTTCCTGAATATCCCTGCAACTTAACTGTGGCCCCTTCCCCTCTCTTTCAGTAGTAAATACTGAGCAAAAATAATCATTAAGATGATCTGCTATTAAATTGTCTCCTTCAACAAAACTCCCAGTGTCCGTCTTTAGTTTTATAATTCCGCCTTTTGTTTTTCTCCTTTCGCTTATATACCTAAAAAAAGTTTTGCCTCCTTTACCCACTGACTGGGCCATTTTCTCCTCAGCTTGTGCCTTTGCACATCTGATTACCTTCTTAGTCTCCTTCTGTCTAACAAGATATATCTCTTTGTCTTCATTATTTTGTGTCTGCTTATATTTCCTAAAAGCCATCTTTTTTGCTCTCACAATATTTGCTACTTCTTTTGCAAACCACACTGGCTTCCTTTTCCTTGTGTTTTTCCTAACAGTTTTGATACAAAGGTCTGTTGCCTTCAATATTGCACATTTTAATGTTTCCCACCTCTCCTGCACTGCTTCCAAGTTCCTCCACTCTGCCAAAGAATCGCTTACACATTTTCCCATCCCTACAAAATCAGCCTTCCTAAAATCCAACACCTTTGTTTTTGTATGGGACGAGTCAGTCTCTGTCTTAATGCTGAACCATACTGCTTGATGATCACTGGATCCCAGGTTTTCACCCACTTTTACGTCCGATAATCTGTCTCCATTTGTAAGTATTAAGTCTAATATTGCGTCTTTCCGAGTGGGCTCCCTCACCAATTGGTGGAGGGATGCTCCCTGAAGGGAATTTAAAATGTTCCTACTTCTAGTGGAACTAGCAACAGACTCCTCCCAGTTTACATCAGGAAGATTAAAGTCTCCCATGATTATTACCTCTCCTTTTAATGCCATTTTAGTTATGTCCTCCAATAGGATCTTGTCGAGTTCCTCTTCCTGACCTGGTGGCCTGTATATCACGCCAATACGAATAATCAACTTTTCCCCTGTTTCTATGGTCACCCAAAGGGCCTCAGTTTTTTCTTCAATACTTTGTATTAATGTAGTATCTATGGTATTTTTTACATACATTGCTACCCCTCTGTCACAACTGAGGGCCTGAGCTGACAGGAGGCAGCCTCAGTTGTAGGGGCTGAGATGTAACGGAACCTGGGAGGTTGTATCAGACCCCTAGACATGTAAGTAACATGTAGAATAACTGCCCGAAGGCGTGACCACGACAACCAGGATAAAAGTCAATGATGTTTATTATGACAAATTCCGTAACACAGCAGCAGTAAAGGAAACATAAAAGTCAACAGAGGATAAATACAATTCCTGGGTACTACAGGGTGGCAAGGGCCACAGGCACTGGTAGTGTGAGACAGTTCTTATAATCTTCTAGTTGGAAAGTCCTTACCAGGCCTGACTGTAGCAATGGAGAGAACCCAGGATCGTACCAGCTGATGTTCCAGGAAAGGCTGGGCTGCTGAAGATAAAACGGCTGCTGTGGATACTGGCTGGAACCAGACTGTTGTTGGTACGGAGTGGATACTGGCTGGAACCAGTTAAATAATAAACGAACTTGAGAGCGATGAAATAATATTGGAGTTTGAGAGCGGTGAAATAATAATACCGGTGGAGAGTGGTAAACTGCAGAAAGGACACCGGCCCTTTAAGAGAAGCTGTACACTGCTGGAAGCTGGGCTGGAAGCAGGTGATTGTTGTAACTGGAAACAGGTGAGTCCAGAATGGATCGGAGAGTCAGGCTACACCGCAGATGGAATGCTGGTGCGGGTCTCTATAGCAGAAGTCTGGAGACAGGAGCTGGAACCTGGAAGACAACCACAGGAGAGAGACAAACTGGAACTAGGTTAGACAACCAAAGCACTGACGCCTTCCTTGCTCAGGCACAGCTTACTTATACCTGCAGCAAGGAAGGGGTTGGCTAGGCAATTATGCAAATCAACAATACAGACAGCAGATTGGTGGAAATGCTCAGATGACAAAATCCAAGATGGCTGCGCCCATGCAGACACTTGGAGGGAAGTTTGGTTTGTAATCCATGTGAGAATTGAAACAGTAATGGCGACGCCGGCCACAGGAGACAGGAGACGCCAGACTGACAAGCGCACATTTAACCACGCGGGCACAGCGGAGGCCGCGGCTGATGAAATCACCACTCTGACATTCTGCATGTGGAAACTCAGGAACAGCGGGATCCGGTCCTGGAACGCTGAGCCAGCCTTAGGAGGCATCTGAAGGGTAAGTAATGGCGTCCAGATACCCGGATCGTGACAGCACCCCCCCCTTTAGGAGTGGCCCCAGGACACTTCTTAGGCTTTAAAGGAAACTTTGCGTGGAAATTTCGGACCAAGGCAGGAGCATGGACGTCTGAGGCATTGGTCCAAGAGCGTTCTTCAGGACCATAGCCCTTCCAGTCAATGAGGTATTGTAACTGACCGTAACGGAAACGTGAGTCCAAAATCTTGGCCACCTCGTACTCGACTCCCCGTTGAGTCTGAACTTTGGGAGCTGGAGGAAGTGCGGAATGAAACCGATTCAGGATCAGCGGTTTCAACAAAGAAACATGAAATGTCCTGGGTATTTTCAAGAAGGATGGTAACTGTAACCTGTAGGCAACAGGATTGATGACTTGTTCAATCTTGAAGGGTCCGATGTAGCGAGGTGCAAATTTCATGCTGGGAACTCTCAACCTCAAATTCTTCGTGGACAGCCACACACGATCACCCACCTTGAGAGCAGGAACCGCTCTACGCTTCCTATCGGCAAACTTCTTATACCTGAATGAGGCTTTAAGCAGGGCTGCGCGGACGTTCCTCCAGTTATTTGAAAACTGACGCAAGGTGACATCCACTGCTGGAACAGAAGTTGCGGGAAGCGGTTGGAATTCTGGGACTTTAGGGTGGAATCCATAATTAATGAAGAATGGTGTAGAAGAAGATGAGGAATGGTATTGATTGTTGTGGCTGAACTCGGCCCAAGGAAGGAGTTGAACCCAGTCATCTTGAGAGGAAGACACATATATACGGAGGAAGGCCTCCAAGTCCTGATTCACCCTCTCGGTTTGACCATTGGTCTGAGGATGGTAAGCCGTGGAAAACTTTAACTTGACTTGGAGGGCTTGACACAAACTTCGCCAAAATTTGGCTACAAATTGTACTCCACGATCCGAGATGATCTCTTCAGGAAGACCGTGAAGTCGGAAGATCTCTTGTATAAACACTTGAGCCAACTTGGAAGCTGACGGAAGACCGGTGAGAGGGATGAAATGTGCCATCTTGGTGAACTGGTCAACTACCACCCAGATGGTATTAAACTTGTTGCAGATAGGTAGATCGGAAACAAAGTCCATCGACAAATGGGTCCAAGGTCGACGGGGAACAGATAATGGAACCAGTTGCCCCGCAGGCGACTGGCGGGAGACTTTGTGTTGGGCACACTTTGGGCAGGAGACAATAAATTCCATAACGTCCTTCTTCAGAGTTGGCCACCAATAGGACCTAGAAATAAATTCAAGGGTTTTCTGAATGCCTGTATGTCCAGCAAAACGGGAAGCATGGGCCCAATGCATGAGCTTCTTCCTTAGAACTGGCTTAACAAAACTTTTCCCTGGTGGAGGCGTAGAGTCCATCCCTACCGTGGAGAATGCCAACGGATTAATAATAGGATGCTTGTCTGCAGACTCGGACTCATTTTCTTGCTCCCATGAGCGGGAAAGGGCATCGGCCTTACGATTCTGAGAACCCGGACAGAACTGGAGTTTAAAGTCAAACCTAGAGAAGAAAAGTGCCCATCTGGCCTGACGAGGATTCAGACATTGTGCGCCTTTGAGATATAAAAGATTTTTGTGGTCGGTAAGTATGGTGATTGAGTGGGAAGCTCCCTCCAACAGGTATCTCCACTCCTCCAGAGCGAGCTTGATGGCTAGCAACTCCTGATCGCCAATGGCATAGTTGCGCTCAGCTGGGGAGAACTTCCGGGAGAAGAAACTACAAGGATGTAGATGTCCATCTTTGGCCCTCTGGGATAACACTGCTCCTACTCCAACGGAGGAGGCATCTACCTCTAAGATAAAAGGAGAGTCGGTGTCGGGCTGTTTCAGAACTGGTGCAGAGATGAACCGTTGCTTCAGAAGGTGAAAGGCCTGTGTAGCTTCCTCGGACCACTTGGACGGATTAGCACCTTTCTTGGTTAATGCAGTGATAGGCACCACAATGGTGGAAAAGTCTCGTATAAATTTTCTATAATAATTGGCGAACCCTAAGAACCTCTGGACCCCTTTGAGGCTTAAGGGTATAGGCCAATTCTGGATTGCTTGGAGTTTCTCAGGATCCATCTCTAGTCCGGAACCGGACACAATGTAACCTAGAAACGGAATGGTTTTAACTTCAAACACACACTTCTCCAATTTACAATAGAGGTGATTGACACGGAGACGGGAAAGAACCTCTTTTACCCAGAAACGATGATCTTCGAGATTATTAGCAAAGATGAGGATGTCGTCTAGATAAACCACGACATGGCGGTACAAGATGTCCCTGAAAATCTCATTCACGAAGTGCTGGAAGACTGCTGGAGCGTTGCTCAATCCGAAGGGCATGACGAGGTACTCATAATGTCCGTCACGGGTGTTAAAGGCGGTCTTCCACTCGTCACCCTCACGGATTCGGATGAGATTGTAGGCACCCCTCAAGTCCAGCTTTGTGAAAATAGTTGCACCACTAACTCTATCAAAGAGCTCGGTAATCAGGGGTAAAGGGTATCGGTTCTTGACGGTAATGTCGTTCAGACCTCTGTAGTCGATGCACGGACGCAGACCACCGTCTTTCTTCTTAACGAAGAAGAAGCCTGCGCCGGCTGGAGAAGAAGATGGTCGGATGAAACCCTTCGCCAGGTTCTCTTTGATGTACTCTTCCATGGAGTGTGTCTCAGGCAGAGACAACGGATAAGTTCGGCCTCGCGGTGGAACCTTCCCTGGAATGAGGTCGATTGGGCAGTCCCATTCTCTATGAGGAGGAAGGATATCAGCAGAGGCTTTACTGAACACGTCCGTGAAGTCTTGATATGGAGGAGGCGGAACATCAGATGACCTGGGGAAGGAAGAACAAACAGGAAGAACTTTGGCTAAACAAGTCTCAGCACAGGAGGGACCCCATGCCAGTATTTGCGTAGTCGTCCAGTCAATTGATGGGTTGTGGAGACGGAGCCATGGAAGGCCTAAAACCACTGGATGTGTGGCTCTTGGAATCACTAAAAAAGAAATATACTCAGAATGAAGAACTCCCACTCTCAGACGAACTGGAAGAGTCCTTAAGGAAATGACTGCGTCAAAAATCTTGCTGCCATCCACGGCAGTCAAAGAGATGGACGAGGACAGTCTCTCGGTGGGTAGGGACCACCGTTTAACATAAGCTTCGGTTATGAAATTCCCAGCTGCTCCGGAATCAAGGAGGGCAATGACGTTCCTATAACGTTGAGCAATTTGGAGCGACACTGGGAGGTTACAGTCATGAGGAGATGGAGAGGAGATCATTACTCCTAGCCGGCCCTCTCCTTGGCGAGCTAGGATCTGGAGTTTCCCGGACGTTTGGGACAGGCATTGATAGTGTGCGACGGAGCTGCACAGTAGAGACAGAGAGACTCAGAGAGACGTCTTCGGCGCTCAGCGGGAGATAGACGGGAACGACTAATTTGCATAGACTCATCCTTGGATGGAGATGGTTGACGAGGAGGAGGAGCAGAAGATTTAGGAGTAGATGATCTTCCTCGCTCGGTTGCTCTCTCTCTGAAACGTAGATCAACCTTCGTGCAAAGAGAAATTAGCTCATCCAACTTAGAGGGCAAGTCTCTGGTAGCTAACTCATCCTTGATGCGTTCTGATAAGCCATGCCAGAATGCAGCATACAGGGCCTCGTCGTTCCATGCCAGTTCGGATGCCAGGATTTTAAACTGTATAAGATACTGTCCCACAGTACGTGTTCCCTGGCGTAAACGGAGAATCTCAGATGAAGCAGATGTTATCCGGCCTGGCTCGTCGAAGATGCGCCTGAATGTAGCTACAAAGTCAGTATAGGAGGATAGCAGGGGATCAGACTTCTCCCATAAAGGTGATGCCCAGTCAAGGGCTGAGCCACTGAGAAGGGAGATGATATAGGCAATTTTGGTACGGTCACTGAAGAAATTGCCAGGTAGAAGCTCAAAGTGGATTTCACATTGATTGAGAAATCCCCTGCAGAACCTTGGAGATCCATCAAATTTTGCTGGCGTTGGAAGATGAAGATGTGGACTGGAAATGGGTAAGGTGGGTGGGGTTACAGCTGGTGTCACTGTAGTGGACGCACCGGACGTGCCAGGTCCACGGAGGGTCGTTTGAATCCCATCCAGCCGTGTAGAGAGATCCTGGAGACAGCGGATGATGTGGCCCTGTGCAGCCTCCTGATGTTCAAGTCGGGCTGCCAGTTCTTGCATCGGCCTGGCCGCTTGATCCTGGTCTCCGGCTGGATTCATTAGGTCAGTGCTTACTGTCACAACTGAGGGCCTGAGCTGACAGGAGGCAGCCTCAGTTGTAGGGGCTGAGATGTAACGGAACCTGGGAGGTTGTATCAGACCCCTAGACATGTAAGTAACATGTAGAATAACTGCCCGAAGGCGTGACCACGACAACCAGGATAAAAGTCAATGATGTTTATTATGACAAATTCCGTAACACAGCAGCAGTAAAGGAAACATAAAAGTCAACAGAGGATAAATACAATTCCTGGGTACTACAGGGTGGCAAGGGCCACAGGCACTGGT
Organism: Pseudophryne corroboree; assembly: GCF_028390025.1. Lineage (NCBI taxonomy): Eukaryota > Metazoa > Chordata > Amphibia > Anura > Myobatrachidae > Pseudophryne > Pseudophryne corroboree. The sequence continues at coordinate 7,773,609 of NC_086449.1, forward strand.
AGTGTGAGACAGTTCTTATAATCTTCTAGTTGGAAAGTCCTTACCAGGCCTGACTGTAGCAATGGAGAGAACCCAGGATCGTACCAGCTGATGTTCCAGGAAAGGCTGGGCTGCTGAAGATAAAACGGCTGCTGTGGATACTGGCTGGAACCAGACTGTTGTTGGTACGGAGTGGATACTGGCTGGAACCAGTTAAATAATAAACGAACTTGAGAGCGATGAAATAATATTGAAGTTTGGAGTTTGAGAGCGGTGAAATAATAATACCGGTGGAGAGTGGTAAACTGCAGAAAGGACACCGGCCCTTTAAGAGAAGCTGTACACTGCTGGAAGCTGGGCTGGAAGCAGGTGATTGTTGTAACTGGAAACAGGTGAGTCCAGAATGGATCGGAGAGTCAGGCTACACCGCAGATGGAATGCTGGTGCGGGTCTCTATAGCAGAAGTCTGGAGACAGGAGCTGGAACCTGGAAGACAACCACAGGAGAGAGACAAACTGGAACTAGGTTAGACAACCAAAGCACTGACGCCTTCCTTGCTCAGGCACAGCTTACTTATACCTGCAGCAAGGAAGGGGTTGGCTAGGCAATTATGCAAATCAACAATACAGACAGCAGATTGGTGGAAATGCTCAGATGACAAAATCCAAGATGGCTGCGCCCATGCAGACACTTGGAGGGAAGTTTGGTTTGTAATCCATGTGAGAATTGAAACAGTAATGGCGACGCCGGCCACAGGAGACAGGAGACGCCAGACTGACAAGCGCACATTTAACCACGCGGGCACAGCGGAGGCCGCGGCTGATGAAATCACCACTCTGACATTCTGCATGTGGAAACTCAGGAACAGCGGGATCCGGTCCTGGAACGCTGAGCCAGCCTTAGGAGGCATCTGAAGGGTAAGTAATGGCGTCCAGATACCCGGATCGTGACACCCTCCTCCGATTTTTCCAATTCTGTCCTTCCTAAATAAAGTATATCCCGGTATCGCTATGTCCCAGTCATGATTTTCATTGTACCATGACTCTGTAATTGCCACAATGTCTAGATCATCCCTTGTCATTATTGCAGTTAGTTCTGGGATTTTATTTCCTAAGCTCCTAGCATTTGCACACATAGCTTTTAGAGTTTTGTTTGTGCTTTTTCTGTTCCTAGCTATGTTCTTCTCTCTGCCTATTTTTATTTAGTTTTGATCTGAATTATCTTCTGTTGCTGTGGATATGCTTCCTATTCCCTTTGCCTGCAGAAACAATACCTCTGTGTTGGGGGAGCAGATTTCTTTATTCTTGTTTGTATCACCAACGCTTTCTCCTCCGGAAGAAACATTCTCTGCACTTTCGTGTCGAGGATCATTCCCAGAAAGGACAACCTCCTGGTCGGCTCCAAATGTGATTTTGGAAGATTCAGGATCCAACCGTGTTCCCTGAGTAGATGGGTCATGAGAACAATGTACTGTAATAGCTTTTCCTTGGACGATGCCTTTATCAGCAGATCGTCCATATATGGAATTATGTTCAACCCCTGTCTGCGGAGGAGAACCATCATCTCCGCCATCACCTTGGTGAACACCCTCGGTGCTATGGAGAGGCCGAATGGCAGTGCCTGAAACTGATTGTGACAGTATAACAGTGCGAATCGGAGAAAAGCTTGAAGCGGCGGCCAAATCGGAATGTGGAGGTACGCATCCTTGATATCCAGGGATACCAGGAATTCCCCCTCCTCCAGACTTGATATCACCGACCTCAGAGACTCTATTTTGAACTTGAACTCCCTCAGAAAGGGGTTTAGCGATTTCAAGTTCAGAATGGGCCTGACCGAACCATCCGGTTTCGGAACCACGAAAAGGTTCAAATAGTAACCTTTGTTTTGCAAATGGGGTGGAACTGGTGCAATGACCTGTGACTCCACCAACTTCTGGATGGCTTCCTGTAGGATAGCCCTGTCCGCCAGCAAAGCTGGCAAGCCTGATTTGAAGAATCGGTTAGGAGGGAGATCTTGAAACTCCAACCTGTACCCTTGGGACACAATATCTTGCACCCAGGAATCCAGGCCGGACGACACCCAGACGCGACTGAAATTCCTGAGTCTCGCCCCCACCGGCCCCACCTCTAGGCCGCGCGGTCCACCTTCATGCTGAGGACTTTGGCGTACCTGAAGCAGGCTTCTGTTCCTGGGAACCTGCAGCAGCAGGTTTCTTGGATTTTGCCCGACCTCCTCTAAAGAAGGTGTTACACGGCTTGGCCTTTCTTGTTTTAGTAACACGATAGGACTGTGATGCAGCTGAAGAAAAAGGTTTCTTCGTAGCAGGTGCAGTTGAGGGAAGAAAAGGTGACTTACCCACCGTAGCCGTGGAAATCCACGCATCCAACGCTTCCCCAAAGAGAGCCTGACCTTTATAGGGTAGGGTCTCCACACCTCTCCTGGATTCCGCGTCGGCAGCCCACTGGCGCAGCCAGAGTCCTCTACGAGCCGAGACAGACATGGAAGATATCCCTGCAGCCATGGAACCCGGGTCTTTCATGGATTCCACCATAAATCCTGCAGAATCCTGAATGTTACGTAAAAACTATTCAACGTCAGTTTTATCCATTGTATCCAAATCCTCAAGTAACGTGCCTGACCACTTTACTATAAATTTGGAAATCCAGGCAATAGTAGGACTGAGTATCGCCCCTGAAGCCATGTATATGGATTTGAGCGTAGTGTCAACTTTGCAATCAGCCGGTTCATTTAACGCGGTAGATCCTGGGACAGGTAAAACCACTCTGGATACAGACGCGTCCACTATGGTTGGGTTTTCCCATTTTTCTCTGACGTCCTAAGTGGATGCTGGGGACTCCGTAAGGACCATGGGGAATAGCGGCTCCGCAGGAGACAGGGCACAAAAGTAAAAGCTTTAGGATCAGGTGGTGTGCACTGGCTCCTCCCCCTATGACCCTCCTCCAAGCCACAGTTAGGTTTTTGTGCCCGGCCGAGAAGGGTGCAATCTAGGTGGCTCTCCTAAAGAGCTGCTTAGAGTAAAAGTTTTGTTAGGTTTTTTATTTTCAGTGAGCCCTGCTGGCAACAGGCTCACTGCAACGAGGGACTTAGGGGAGAAGAAGTGAACTCACCTGCGTGCAGGATGGATTGGCTTCTTAGGCTACTGGACACTAGCTCCAGAGGGACGATCACAGGTACAGCCTGGATGGGTCACCGGAGCCGCGCCGCCGACCCCCTTGCAGATGCTGAAGAGAGAAGAGGTCCAGAAATCGGCGGCTGAAGACTTCCCAGTCTTCTTAAGGTAGCGCACAGCACGGCAGCTGTGCGCCATTGCTCTCAGCACACTTCACACCAACGGTCACTGAGGGTGCAGGGCGCTGGGGGGGGCGCCCTGGGCAGCAATGAAAGTACCTATGCTGGCTAAAAATACATAACATATAGCCTCTGGGGCTATATGGATGTATTTAACCCCTGCCAGGTTGTCAGAAAAACGGGAGAAGAAGCCCGCCGAAAAGGGGGCGGGGCCTATTCTCCTCAGCACACAGCGCCATTTTCCTACACAGCTCCGCTGCTAGGAAGGCTCCCAGGCTCTCCCCTGCACTGCACTACAGAAACAGGGTTAAAACAGAGAGGGGGGGCATTTTGTGTGGCGATATTATAATATATTAAGATGCTATAAGGGAAAACACTTATATAAGGTTGTCCCTGTATAATTATAGCGTTTTGGTGTGTGCTGGCAAACTCTCCCTCTGTCTCCCCAAAGGGCTAGTGGGGTCCTGTCCTCTATCAGAGCATTCCCTGTGTGTGTGCTGTGTGTCGGTACGTGTGTGTCGACATGTATGAGGACGATGTTGGTGAGGAGGCGGAGCAATTGCCTGTAATGGTGATGTCACTCTCTAGGGAGTCGACACCGGAATGGATGGCTTATTTAGGGAATTACGTGATAATGTCAACACGCTGCAAGGTCGGTTGACGACATGAGACGGCCGGCAAACCAATTAGTACCTGTCCAGGCGTCTCAAACACCGTCAGGGGCTTTAAAACGCCCATTACCTCAGTCGGTCGACACAGACACGGACACTGACTCCAGTGTCGACGGTGAAGAAACAAACGTATTTTCCATTAGGGCCACACGTTACATGTTAAGGGCAATGAAGGAGGTGTTACATATTTCTGATACTACAAGTACCACAAAAAAGGGTATTATGTGGGGTGTGAAAAAACTACCTGTAGTTTTTCCTGAATCAGATAAATTAAATGAAGTGTGTGATGATGCGTGGGTTTCCCCCGATAGAAAATTATTGGCGTTATACCCTTTCCCGCCAGAAGTTAGGGCGCGTTGGGAAACACCCCCTAGGGTGGATAAGGCGCTCACACGCTTATCAAAACAAGTGGCGTTACCGTCTCCAGATACGGCCGCCCTCAAGGAGCCAGCTGATAGGAGGCTGGAAAATATCCTAAAAAGTATATACACACATACTGGTGTTATACTGCGACCAGCGATCGCCTCAGCCTGGATGTGCAGCGCTGGGGTGGCTTGGTCGGATTCCCTGACTGAAAATATTGATACCCTTGACAGGGACAGTATTTTATTGACTATAGAGCATTTAAAAGATGCATTTCTATATATGCGAGATGCACAGAGGGATATTTGCACTCTGGCATCAAGAGTAAGTGCGATGTCCATGTCTGCCAGAAGATGTTTATGGACACGACAGTGGTCAGGTGATGCAGATTCCAAACGGCACATGGAAGTATTGCCGTATAAAGGGGAGGAGTTATTTGGGGTCGGTCCATCGGACCTGGTGGCCACGGCAACAGCTGGAAAATCCACCTTTTTTACCCCAAGTCACATCTCAGCAGAAAAAGACACCGTCTTTTCAGCCTCAGTCCTTTCGTCCCCATAAGGGCAAGCGGGCAAAAGGCCAGTCATATCTGCCCAGGGGTAGAGGAAAGGGAAGAAGACTGCAGCAGGCAGCTCCTTCCCAGGAACAGAAGCCCTCCACCGCTTCTGCCAAGTCCTCAGCATGACGCTGGGGCCGTACAAGCGGACTCAGGTGCGGTGGGGGGTCGTCTCAAGAGTTTCAGCGCGCAGTGGGCTCACTCGCAAGTGGACCCCTGGATCCTACAAGTAGTATCCCAGGGGTACAGATTGGAAGTTCGAGACGTCTCCCCCTCGCAGGTTCCTGAAGTCTGCTTTACCAACGTCTCCCTCCGACAGGGATGCAGTATTGGAAACAATTCACAAGCTGTATTCCCAGCAGGTGATAATCAAAGTACCCCTCCTACAACAAGGAAAGGGGTATTATTCCACACTATTTGTGGTACTGAAGCCAGACGGCTCGGTGAGACCTATTCTAAATCTGAAATCTTTGAACACTTATATACAAAGGTTCAAATCAAGATGGAGCAGTGATAGCGAACCAGGAAGAAGGGGACTATATGGTGTCCCTGGACATCAAGGATGCTTACCTCCATGTCCCAATTTGCCCTTCTCACCAAGGGTACCTCAGGTTCGTGGTACAGAACTGTCACTATCAGTTTCAGACGCTGCCGTTTGGATTGTCCACGGCACCCCGGGTCTTTACCAAGGTAATGGCCGAAATGATGATTCTTCTTCAAAGAAAAGGCGTCTTAATTATCCCTTACTTGGACGATCTCCTGATAAGGGCAAGGTCCAGAGAACAGTTGGAGGTCGGAGTAGCACTATCTCAAGTAGTTCTACGACAGCACGGGTGGATTCTAAATATTCCAAAATCGCAGCTGATTCCGACGACACGTCTGCTGTTCCTAGGGATGATTCTGGACACAGTCCAGAAAAAGGTGTTTCTCCCGGAGGAGAAAGCCAGGGAGTTATCCGAGCTAGTTAGGAACCTCCTAGAACCAGGCCAAGTGTCAGTGCATCAATGCACAAGAGTCCTGGGAAAAATGGTGGCTTCTTACGAAGCGATTCCATTCGGCAGATTTCACGCAAGAATTTTTCAGTGGGATCTGCTGGACGAATGGTCCGGATCGCATCTTCAGATGCATCAGCGGATAATCCTGTCTCCAAGGACAAGGGTGTCTCTTCTGTGGTGGCTGCAGAGTGCTCATCTACTAGAGGGCAGCAGATTCGGCATTCAGGACTGGGTCCTGGTGACCACGGATGCCAGCCTGAGAGGCTGGGGAGCAGTCACACAGGGAAGAAATTTCCAAGGAGTGTGGTCAAGTCTGGAGACTTCTCTCCACATAAATATACTGGAGCTAAGGGCAATTTACAATGCTCTGAGCCTAGGAAGACCTCTGCTTCAAAGTCAACCGGTGCTGATCCAGTCGGACAACATCACGGCAGTCGCCCACGTAAACAGACAGGGCGGCACAAGAAGCAGGAGGGCAATGGCAGCAAGGATTCTTCGCTGGGCGAAAAATCATGTGATAACACTGTCAGCGGTGTTCATTCCGGGAGTGGACAACTGGGAAGCAGACTTCCTCAGCAGGCACGACCTCCACCCGGGAGAGTGGGGACTTCATCTGGAAGTTTTCCACATGATTGTGAACCGTTGGGAAAGACCAAAGGTGGACATGATGGCGTCCCGTCTGAACAAAAAACTGGACAGGTATTGCGCCAGGTCAAGAGACCCTCAGGCAATAGCAGGGACGCTCTGGTAACACCGTGGGTGTACCAGTTGGTGTATGTGTTCCCTCCTCTGCCTCTCATACCCAAGGTACTGAGAATTATAAGACGGAGAGGAGTAAGAACTATACTCGTGGCTCCGGATTGGCCAAGAAGGACTTGGTACCCGGAACTTCAAGAGATACTAAGAAGGGACTTGCTTCAGCAAGGATCATGTCTGTTCCAAGTCTTACCGCGGCTGCGTTTGACGGCATGGCGGTTGAACGCCGGATCCTAAGGGAAAAAGGCATTCCGGAAGAGGTCATCCCTACCCTGGTCAGAGCCAGGAAGGAGGTGACCGCACAACATTATCACCAGAGGCCAGGAAGGCCCCACGGAGGAATTTCAACTCGGTCGATTCCTGCATTTCCTGCAAACAGGAGTGTCCATGGGCCTCAAATTGGGGTCCATTAAGGTTCAAATTTCGGCCCTGTCGATTTTCTTCCAGAAAGAATTGGCTTCAGTTCCTGAAGTCCAGAAGTTTGTCAAGGGAGTACTGCATATACAACCCCCTTTTGTGCCTCCAGTGGCACTGTGGGATCTCAACGTAGTTCTGGGATTCCTCAAATCACATTGGTTTAAACCGCTCAAATCTGTGGATTTGAAATATCTCACATGGAAAGTGACCATGCTGTTGGCCCTGGCCTCGGCCAGGCGAGTGTCAGAATTGGCGGCTTTGTCTCACAAAAGCCCATATCTGATTGTCCATTCGGACAGGGCAGAGCTGCGGACTCGTCCCCAGTTTCTCCCTAAGGTGGTGTCAGCGTTTCACCGGAACCAGCTTATTGTGGTACCTGCGGCTACTAGGGACTTGGAGGACAAGTTGCTAGATGTTGTCAGGGCCCTGAAAATATATGTTTCCAGGACGGCTGGAGTCAGGAAAACTGACTTGCTGTTATCCTGTATGCACCCAACAAACTGGGTGCTCTTGCTTCTAAGCAGACGATTGCTAGTTGGATGTGTAGTACAATTCAGCTTGCACATTCTGTGGCAGGCCTGCCACAGCCAAAATATGTAAATGCCCATTCCACAAGGAAGGTGGGCTCATCTTGGGCGGCTGCCCGAGGGGTCTCGGCTTTACAACTTTGCCGAGCTGCTACTTGGTCAGGGGCAAACACGTTTGCAAAATTCTACAAATTTGATACCCTGGCTGAGGAGGACCTGGAGTTCTCTCATTCGGTGCTGCAGAGTCATCCGCACTCTCCCGCCCGTTTGGGAGCTTTTGTATAATCCCCATGGTCCTTACGGAGTCCCCAGCATCCACTTAGGACGTCAGAGAAAATAAGAATTTACTTACCGATAATTCTATTTCTCGTAGTCCGTAGTGGATGCTGGGCGCCCATCCCAAGTGCGGATTGTCTGCAATACTTGTACATAGTTATTGTTAACTAAAACGGGTTATTATTGTTGTGAGCCATCTTTTCAGAGGCTCCGCTGTTATCATGCTGTTAACTGGGTTCAGATCACAGGTTGTACAGTGTGATTGGTGTGGCTGGTATGAGTCTTACCCGGGATTCAAAATCCTTCCTTATTGTGTACGCTCGTCCGGGCACAGTATCCTAACTGAGGCTTGGAGGAGGGTCATAGGGGGAGGAGCCAGTGCACACCACCTGATCCTAAAGCTTTTACTTTTGTGCCCTGTCTCCTGCGGAGCCGCTATTCCCCATGGTCCTTACGGAGTCCCCAGCATCCACTACGGACTATGAGAAATAGAATTATCGGTAAGTAAATTCTTATTTTTCCTATCCTCCTCAGGGAAGGGAAAAGCAACCAGAACCCTATTAGAGATCTGAAATTTTTTCTCTGGGTTTTCCCATGCTTTCTCAAATATAGCATTTAATTACTTAGACGCAGGGAAGGTTAGCGAGGCTTTCTTATTGTCAGTGAAGTAAGCCTCCTCAACCTGCTCAGGTGTGGTATCAGCAATATTCAACACATCTCTAATGGCCTCTGTCATCAACTGCACCCCCTTTGCAAGAGATGCCGCCCCCCGCAACACATCCCCCCTCACCATCTGCCGTGTCAGAATCGGTATCCGTGTCATCTTGCATAATCTGTGTAAGAGCACGTTTTTGGGAGCGTACAGCAGGGGGTCCTGAGGTAACAGAACCGGACCAAACTTCCATAGAGTTCTGTAAAACCTGAGTTGCAGATTCATTTTGTGCAACCCTAGTAGAAATCTGAGAAATCATAGTTTTAATCGAGGCTAACCACTCAGGCTCCCTTGCTGGGACCTGCGCTAATACAGTGCAATCCTGATTACATGGAATGGGATCTTCCTGAGAGGACATATCCTCTGCAGCATATGACACAGAGTCCCTGGACATAGCTCAATGACACTCCACACACACAGGGAAGGACAGTCCCCCCCCCCTTCCCCCTAAGAATGGCAAGAGAGACACAGAGATTGGAGCCAACCCACACACAGCGCAAATAGATAGGGAGACCCCAACCAGCGCTGACTGTGCACCTTAATAGGTTTCTGTATACAGCCTCCCCCCTTCCCCCTTCTACAACCCCCTGGTACCACATAAGATAGCTGGAGTTGCCCTGGAGGGACTGCTCTCACTGACAGCGCTTCTGCAGGCAGGAAAATGGCGCTGAACGTTGCTGGGTCCGCTCTGAGGAGAAGCTCCGCCCCCTTACATGGCACTGCTTCCCGCTCTTCTGGAGATTATTCTGGCCCGAGGAAAAGTGCTGGCAGCGATCCTGGGACCCTGACAGGCTTGGAGGTCAGTGTAGGGTGTAGGCGCTGGCTTGGGGCACCCCTCACAGCGCCGCACTATGTACCGCTGAGCCCCGGAGCGCAGTTAGTACTGCGCTCAATACCCTGTTGCCGCCATCTTCACACCGGCTCCCCGCTTGCTAGGGGGGACAGTGACTCATTCGCCACCGATCTTCTTGGCTCTGTAAGGGGTTGGCGGCATGCTGCCGGGGTGAGCGATCCCCTGTGCGGAGAACGATCAGACCCCTCAGGAGCTCAGTGTCCATCAGACCCCGCAGGGCGGACACTACTCCCCCCCTCAGTCCCACGAAGCAGGGAGGCTGTTGCCAGCAGCCTCCATGTGCCTAAACTCTAATTAAAATAATAAAACTAAAGAACTCCTATGGAGCTCCCCTAGCTGTGACCGGCTCCTCCGGGCACATTTTCTAAACTGAGTCTGGTAGGAGGAGCCAGCCACACTGTTAAACTCTTAAAGTGCCAGTGGCTCCTTGTGGACCCGTCTATACCCCATGGTACTAATGTGGACCCCAGCATCCTCTAGGACGTAAGAGAAAGTTTGCTGGGAGCAACATTTTACCCATTTTCTCCCCCTTAGCAATAGATACCCCGTAGTATCCCTGCTTAGTGGCTGGCTGCACATAACTGTCACAGTTTCCATATCACCCGGCAGGTGCACAGAGAGAGGTCACCAACTGTCACATTTTCCAGAGCACAATGGTGATGCATTGTAAATGGCAGGTGTATCTTTTGCCACATAACTCTGAAAAAACCCATTGATGTCGCCTCACCAAACATTTGTCCTGTGAGGCAGCATGGTTGGTGTAATGGTTAGCATTACTGCCTGACAGCACTGAGGTCATGGGTCCGATTCCCACCATGGCCCTATCTGTGTGGAGTTTGTATATTCTCCCCGTGCATGCGTGGGTTCTCTAAAAATTGTTTCACTTTATAGTTTGTGTTTTTCTTTTAAGTTTGTATAGTCAGTGGTCAATAAAACAGGTGGTGTATGCCTCACATAAACACAGAGGGGAGAAAGATTGAGGGGGGGGGGGTGAATGTAGGTGGGTAGCTATGCTTTCCCGCGGTGCTATCAATACCCCCATATCAGTAGTCACACCCCTGCTGTGCTGGCCACGCCCCCTGCAGGGGCACACAATAGGCCGTTGATACATTTCAGCTTGTCCCGCTTCCGCGATATCCGCTGAGTGTGACCGTATGGATGTCTCTTTCCAGCTTTGCTGTGATTGGCTGGCCGTCAGAAGTGCAGCACGTGGCTTGTAGCTGGCGAGAGGTAGCAGCGCCCAGTCACCAGTGAGGCGGGGAAGAGGGACTCCAGACTGGAGTCGCGGATGAGCTTCGGACCCCGCTCCCCATTTGAAGCCGGTACGTAACTGTCCCTTGCAGCTCGCTGTGTCGGGTTCTATCCTTAACCGCAGACATCTGATCACGCTACGCACCTCAGTGTGTGACCGTGTGTCCGCCATCTTACAAAATGAAAGCGTCTATAAACACACGCGTGTTCTGTACAGAGGGTTTCATCATTGTATGTCGCTAATTAACACGTGACAATTTCTTAAAAAGTAGCGTTGGCTTATTACCGGGAACGCCGCTTCGGATTCCTCTGCCCGTCGAACGGGAGAATTCAGTATTGTAAATGCCCCTCTTTACGTTCTAGCCATGCATCGAGACTCCTGCCCGTTGGACTGCAAAGTCTACGTCGGCAACTTGGGTAATAACGGCAACAAGACGGAACTGGAGCGGTCGTTCGGCCACTATGGACCCTTACGCAGCGTGTGGGTGGCCAGGAACCCCCCCGGCTTCGCCTTTGTGGAGTTTGAGGATCCCAGAGATGCCGCTGATGCTGTGCGAGAATTAGACGGCCGGTAATTTCTTCCCTCTCTCTCAGAATGGTACATAGGGTTTCCACAGGGAAACATCGGGGGGTTGTAGTGGTGGATCAGGAATCCGGGCACCAAACAGTTAAAGTGTCGCAGAGCGTTTTGGATCTTTGCCTTCACTATTTTGTGGAATCATTTTGTGTATTGATTTTCTCTAGAACCCTGTGCGGATGTCGTGTTAGAGTAGAGTTATCCAGCGGTGAGAAACGCAGCAGGAACCGCGGACCGCCGCCATCTTGGAACAGACGACCTAGGGATGATTATAGTAGGAGGAGTCCCCCGCCTAGGCGCAGGTATGACGCAGCGATTTTGCGGTTTAGTGTTTGGACATCCGATCACTTCATTCAGGTGCCCCTTGCTTAAAATGACATTCCTCCCGTATGTATTCTCTGAGTATACGTATACTTGTAGTGCAGGCATTATCCTAATCACCATTGCCTTTTGCGTGATCTATCACCATACATGGGAAGGGGCCAAGGGCTGCAACCCTCTTACAAGTAATGAGAGGTGCTACCTTTCTGAGACATAGTACAGAGAAAAAAGGTGCAGGTGCATTACATTACTGATTAGAATTGTAACACATTTTGCAATAAATAGGTTTTTTTTTTTGCATTATCTTGTCCAGAGATATGGTCCTACCTACCAGGGCCGGTTCTAGACCTTGAGGCGCCCAGGGCGAAAGTTTCCTTTGGCGCCCCCACACACACAGGCAAAACAGAGTTAGTGCGCACAAAAAAAATAGGGGCGTGGCTTCATAGGGCGTGGCCACAGTTATGCCCCATGTAGCTGTGCCCCTGTAGTAGCGCCCCTTACAAACACAAAAAAAAAACCACAAAAAAAACAATACTTACCAGCCCCGCTGCTGCTCCGTCTCTGGCTGCCGTCTCCTATCTATGGGAGAGACGTCATGACGTCTCTCCAATAGCAGCGTCGCACAGACACTAGAGGTCAATTATGACCTCTAGCGTCTGTCAATGGCGCCGGCTGCAGCAGGGTGCGGGTGGGCGGCCGCGGGTCGCAGGGCCCCAGGCACATGCCCTGCTTGTCCGTTCCTAGATCCGCTCCTGCTACCCACCAACGTCCAGGTAACCTCATCGGGTAGGTCTCTTACATTTTATCACCGTAAGGCCTAAACACACGCTGAGACAGGAGCCTGACAGAGGAGATACCATCGTTATGTCATGAATAATTAAGCAGACCGCCCGACATGGAAAGGCTGCTGTAACCAGCAGACGTCTATCTGCAAACTGATGCATGTGCTTACCCATTTTTATTTATTTTTGCCATTACATTTTTCCTTATAGTTTTTTATTTTTTTTGTGATTTTGGGTTTCTACTTCCTGTTAATCCTAAAGTTCTGACGTGCCAGGTAGTACTGTTGGATTCTCAGCAGACGGGCACCAATCAGTGAGCGGGGCATTGGTAAAAGCAGCGCACTTCTCTTATGGCTTCATCTCTCTGTGCTCATTGGATGATTAGTATGAGCCGGGAGATGACCGTGCTTACACCCTATTCATTTGCAGATATTGGTGAGCAGCTTAGTCCAGGCCACGAACGGTTCCCATGCTTACTTATTGTTATTCTAATTCCACATATGTCACGTGCCTAGTCTTTATTCCACTGAATAGCTGCTCGCTATGGTGCCAATCAAGCATTTTACTTAATAGATGGTTATACTGTTGTTGTGTGTATTTTTGGTCTGTGTTTCTTGTGTGTGTGTGTGTGTGTGTGTGTGTGTGTGTGTGTGTGTGTGTGTGTGTTTGTCTTTGGTCCATCTAATAAACATGAAACCCGTTACAGAGTCACCACCATGTCTCTTCTCACCACCCTCTGGCTTAGACAACTAGCCTTACCAGCGTCATGTGACCAGCGCGCCCTACTCAGCTTGGCCGGTGCGGTATCACATGACCCAGGCATCAGGTTGTACCGCCCTATGACTCCCGAGCATGCTGTCCTCTCAGCCGTCCTCCTCTCCTACCTTAACCAAAACTCGGCAGCGGCGGCGGCAGCAGCCCACCTTCAGAGCCCACACATTGGCGGCCAATTCGCAACAACTGCAGCGCCAGTCTACGGCTAAGCAAAAAGAGCAGGAAAAACCACAACATCCCCCTCCGCAAACCGTCCAAATTCAACGCAACTCCTGGCAAAACCTTGCCAGCTAATTCTACCTGGCCACCCGTCCGCCATCCGCACCACGTCCGCCATCCGCACCGTGTCCGCCATCCGCACCATTTCTAGCTTGTTGCAGCCCAAACGACTAGTAAGTTTCCTCCTGCATATACAGAGTTTTCTGCTGGTGTAAATAAGACTGTGAGTAGCGTCTGTAAAGTAATTTATTCCTCTTAGGCCGGCTGTGCATAACCTGGAAGGTAAATAACATTGCTTGCAGTTCTGTGGGTGATAGAGAATTCTCCTTTGTATGAGCCTGGGCCCTGTGTGTTCAGGGTAACCCCCCTCCCCCCCCACACACACACATTTGGTGGCTGCTGAGTAGGGAGCACTATAGCGGGTGTGATTCCTTCTTAGGTTCAGTATCCATTTCCAGTCTCTCCTCCCAATCCTGCTAGGTGGTAGCGATGGCTTATATCTTCAGTGAGCAGATTTGGGGTACCCCTGAGTGGTCTGCAGTCACGGCTGAAATTCCTTTTTGTTTCCTTTTGCATCAGATCCCCCAGGAGAAGGAGCTTTTCTCATAGCCGTAGTAGGTAAGGCTCACTTTGTATTACGTGTGACGCAGTGCTGTCTGTATTGGTCACGTCATACGTTCAAATCCTTATCTGTAATCGGACGGACAGGTCCCGTGGTTATACCTATGTCTCAGCATTGGGTCAGGGAGACGTTCTCTCAGGAAGATCTTGTTGGTAATACTCTGTTCTGATTTGTGGATGGGGCACGTACGATATAGCTGACCGCTGTCGGTTTTACTTAGGTGTTCACAAATAGGCGATTTGGTTGAATAAAGGCTAATTATTATTATTAATCAGTCTGGCGATGGGATGTTGGTGATTATTTGGTTATTTATTGAAATCCTCATGGATTCAAATTTCTTCTGTAAGTAGCATGGGAACCTGTTGCAAATGGTTCTGGTTTCCCAGTGTCCTCCTCCAAGACATTGTGTACTCACAGGTGCCCCCTGCTGGTGTCAGGGTGCTGGGTACTAGAGAGGCTTTTGTTTCTGTACTGCAACTATGGGGGTCATTCCGAGTTGATCGCTAGCTGCATTCGTTCGCTGTGCAGCGATGAGGCAAAAAAAGGCACTTCTGCGCATGCGTATGCGGCGCAATGCGCACGCGCGACGTACTATTACAACGAACGATGTAGTTTCACACAGGGTCTAGCGAAGCTTTTCTGTCGCACTGCTGGCCGCAGAGTGATTGACATGAAGTGGGCGTTTCTGGGTGTCAAGTGACCGTTTTCAGGGAGTGTTCGAAAAAACGCAGGTGTGCCAGGAAAAACGCAGGCGTGGCTGGGCGAACGCAGGGCGTGTTTGTGACGTCAAAACAGGAACTGAACAGTCTGAAGTGATCGCAAGCGCTGAGTAGGTCTGGAGCTACTCTAAAACTGCACAAAATAATTTTGTAGCCGCTCTGCGATCCTTTCGTTCGCACTTCTGCTAAGATAAAATACACTCCCAGTGGGCGGCGGCCTAGCGTTTGCACGGCTGCTAAAAACAGCTAGCGAGCGAACAACTCGGAATGACCACCTATGATCCCATAGATCGGAGAGAGGTGACCTTTCATTTCTGTCTGTTTCGCCTTCAGGTCCCTTTCTAGAGATCGCCGGAGAGAAAGATCTCTGTCCAGAGAGAGGATTCCTAAACCTTCTCGTTCATTTTCTAGATCAAGAAGGTATTTGATTTTTATCCACCCCCCTCTCCTTCCCCCCCTCAGACATTGAAACTGGTGGACCAGCTTTTTGTTAATCTGAAATACACATAGGGGCAACTCAATTCTTTTTGCACCCCCAATTGCACCTAATACCCATCTAAACAGACGGGGCAGTATTCAGATTTTTTTTAATTTTGTGCTAGTCGTGCCCGAATAAACCAGGTTTAGCCGCTAAAGTCCTGGTTAGCGCGCCCAAAGCCAGGACTTTTCGCCACCTCAGGAGACTACAGAAACAATTGAATCGCCCCCATCGAACAAGTAGAATGAAGGTATTACGGTATGTCGCTCCTCTCGGGTGTGTAACCCAATTTGTTTGATTTCATTTTCCAGCCGCTCAAAGTCAAACGAGAGGAAATAGTCTGGAGATGGCCGTCTCCAGTAATGTACAGATGACATTGGGAAGGATTTTTCTTTTCTTTTCATGCCTTTTAAACATTTTGTTTTGTATTCTGTGTTTTCCTTGTATTGTGTCTTGTAAGAAGTGATGGATAATGTTCCGCTACGGTTCCGTACAGGAAAACCGGCAACTAAATAAAATCTGCTGACTTTGTAAATCTTTCTGTTTCATTGCACTGATTCAGGCGTGAGCAAACACTTGAAGCGGTAATCTTTATTTATGGTAAAACCTTGGCGCTGTGTAAGAACCAAATCTTCTGCGTCCTATAACGTCTGCAGGATGTCTGGCGGCTTGCTGCAAATGTATGTTAAGGTGGGGGACTTTTGATGCCTGCAATGAAATATACAGGGTTGTTACTGCATATAGGTTCTGTAATAAGTACTGGCCTTGGTGGTCCCTCTGCCATCTCCCAGTGGTAAGCCGCACAGCATTCTAGCTGTTCTCACACTCGCAACCTAAAATGTGTATTTCACAGTGTTTACGAGACCTTTCATTTACTATTGCTGGGTGGTTGCTCCACTATGCAGCTGCCGGGTGCGGAGATCCTGCAGTTTTGACCGATCAGCAGTGACCAGCAGTGGCGCACCCAGGGGGGGGTTTCCGAGCACCCAGAAACCCCCCTCCACTAAAAAATTTTTTTATTTTTTTTAGCTGCATGAGTATTATTAATGGCTGTCTAGCGTCCTCTGCAGCCTGCTGTCTTCCTGGTGGCACTTGTAAGTGCAATAAAAGTTTACTTTATTGTAATTATAGTACATATATATCCATGTGCATACATATATACACTATGTGACAAGAACACTGGGATAGTGTTTGAGGGCAGGTATATTTGTCCCAGGTTCTTGTCTTACATGTTTTAGAAAATGTTAACTTCTAGGAAAAATGCTTTTTGTTTTGTCTGAACCTTTTCAGTTTGCTGTAAAAGCTGGGTAAAGGCTCTGAGAGAGAGATAAGGCGAGTTCTAGACATTGGGCCCAGTTCGGGTCTTTGGCCTCACAGAGGGCTAATCAGGGTTTCAGCTGTGTAAGAGTGATATAGTGCTTCTAACCTGATTAGTATGGGCAGACTGCCTGGGAAGGCTGCAGGATCTGTGTGTGAGAGACACGCTTTCTGATGCAAGTAAGCTATACAGTATGTACTGAAGAACTCTGTGTTTTGTTTAGTGACAGTTAGGAACATCTTATGTTTAGTTAGTGCCGGACAGGCAAGGTATTTTTATTTTGGGGTTTGTTTTATTTTCTGTTTCAATAAAACTGGCCGGGGTCAGTTGTACCAGAAACTGGACTTGTGTTGTTCCTCAGCTGCTGCGTGCGGCCATATTCCCCAGGAAAAGGCGCCTTGCACCCCTACAGTGTTACAACTTGGTGGAGAATGCGAGCAGGCCGTTCTGCGCATAAGTGAAAGCAGCAGCTTTGTGAGGCCTGCAGAAAACGGTGGTTTATGCAGATACAGCCCAGTGTGAAGTTACTGAGACTCACCCCTGAGGGTTTGATATATGTCCTGGGTGAAAGCAGCTGCAAAGCCGCCTGAAAAATCTGTTGACATGGAGGATCTGCTTAAAGCCTTGCTGCAAGCTACAGCGGCTCAGCAGGAGGCCAACCGACAGCAGCAGGTGGCAATGGAGGAAAATTGGAGACTACAGCGTCAGGATAGAGAGGCCTTAGCAGAAGTGGTGCAGAGACTTGCAGCTCGGGTTGGAGATGTGGCCGTCAGTGCTCCAACCAGCTCTAGTTCTATACGGGCCAGTCACTTCCTGCAGAAAATGACAGAGGCTGATGATGTGGAGGCCTATCTGACCACGTTTGAAAGGACTGCCGAGCGTGAGAACTGGCCGAAAGCACAGTGGGC
The DNA here is from genome assembly GCF_028390025.1 of Pseudophryne corroboree. Lineage (NCBI taxonomy): Eukaryota > Metazoa > Chordata > Amphibia > Anura > Myobatrachidae > Pseudophryne > Pseudophryne corroboree. The sequence goes on from NC_086449.1 coordinate 7,790,992, forward strand.
CAGTCTGCTAGCACCTTTCCTGTCAGGTGAGCCCCAAAAAGCTTACTTTGATTTAAGCCCTGCTGAGGCTCGGGACTATGATAAACTAAAGACTGAGATCCTGACCCGCCTGGGAGTCACGCTGTCAGTACGAGCGCAACGGGTGCACCGTTGGCTGTACGCCATGGAGAAGCCTCCGCGCTCCCAGATGCACGACCTTATTCAGCTAACAAAAAAATGGCTGCAGCCAGAGACATTAACTGGTCCCCAGATGGTGGAAAGAGTCGTCATGGACCGCTACTTGAGATCTTTGCCCATGGTCCTGCGCAAGTGGGTGAGCCATGGAAACCCGGGTACTGCTGACCAATTAGTGGACATGGTAGAGAGGTATTTGGCAGCAGAGGAACTACTGATGACCACCCAGCAACCCATAGATCCTCGACAGCGCCCTTCAGTAAAGACTGGTAAGACTGTTCCGTGGGAAAACGTTGCTGGGCGGTTAAGAGAACGCAAGGCTGGAGAGACTGTAAACACTGGCCCTGGAAACAGGCCAATGGGGCTAGAACGGTCTATGCTGCCCAAATGGGTTGGTAATCGTGTGGTTAAATGTTTTAGGTGTGGTATGCCAGGTCATGTTATTGCCAATTGCCCAGTCACGCAAGAACCCATGCAATGTGATGCTGCCTTTGAATGTCGCAGAATGTCTTTCTTTGCTAGGTTAGCCTGTACTGTGGTACCTTCACCTGAGCTGGAAAAACAAATGTGTGATGTGTTCTTAGAAGGTAACCGGGTAGAGGCCTTGCTAGATTCAGGAAGTTTAGTTACCCTCGTGAAAGCTGGGTTAGTGAACCCCTTAAAGGTCCAGCAAATACCTATTGGGGTAACTTGCATACATGGGGATACCCAATATTATGCCACTGCTGAGGTGAATATAGAAACTTGTTGTGGGTCAGCAATGGTTAAAGTGGGACTGGTCCCTACCTTGGTGCATGAGGCCATAATAGGGAGGGATTTTCCTCATTTTTGGAAACTGTGGGAATCACGGTTATCAACAGATGTGAGAAGTAAAAAGCCAGTTGATAATACCGGTGATTTTTTGGATGTACGTGGGTCTTCGGAACTTTCTGGCCCTTTGCCTTTTGCTAGTTTGGCTGGGGAAGTGACAGATGGGGAGTCCAGTGAGGACCCTCTTGCCGGGAACAGAGACATAGTAGTTAGAACTGAAAGCGTGCCTGACCTGGAGGTAAAGAAGGATCTGTTTGCGTCTGAACAGTTAAAGGATCCTACCTTAATAAAGGCTAGAGAGAATGTTAAGATTGTTTTTTTTTTTTTTGAAATAACGTTTTTGTTTTTTTTTAAACACATTTTATTGAGTGGATCATGAAATAGGTACAATGATAACATAACAGAGCACCCGAACATTTTGGGTGCTTAAAATACAAATGTAGGTACAGTAAATTGTTGCTACAACAGCATGGATCCTTTTTTTTTTTGTTTTTGTGTTTTCCCGTGTTTAGAGATTCAAGTTAGAGCATAAAAAGTGGGAAACTCTCGGCAACGGAGTGGCCTTCCGTCAAGAGAGTCAGCAAAGGAAATGAAAAAAAGAGAGTGCTCGGAGAGCGATCAGAAGGGGACAGAAAAGCATAGGAGGCTGGGCACCTCCGGTTGAAGAAAAGAGGGGGGGGGGAGTAGAGAGAGGGCAAAGAGGTGGAGGGGTAGCCTTCGGGGGCAAGAGGTGGATAGGACCTTGGCATGCCGTGTCAGATTATGAATGGGGAGGAAGCCTGTTGTAGGTTTAGCCATGGGGACCATACTTTATCGAATTGCTTCGCAGTATTGCGAATAACTGCGGTCATGTATTCCATTTTGTGGACATACCATATCCGAGAAATTATCCCCTGTATTGGTGAGGGGGTCGGGCTCTTCCAGTCTGTGGCAATTTGGCATGTCATTGCCGAGACTATATGTCGGAATAGTTTGTTTTGATGTCTGTTGAGGGTAGGAAGAGTCATGGGGAGCAAAAAGTATTGGGGGTCGGAGGGGATGGAGGTGTCGAATAAACGCGAAAGCATGGTGATGAGTTCACCCCATATTGTGTAGATTTTAGGGCAGGCCCACCATATGTGTAAGAATGAACCGATGTCCGTACAGCCCCTCCAGCATCTATCTGGAGTATCGGGGAACATAGTATGTAGACGGGAAGGGACATAGTACCATCGGTAGAGTAATTTATAAATATTTTCTTTAATTCTTACACATATGGAGCTGGAAGCCGCATTGTCCCATATATCTACCCAGTCCTCATTGTCTATGAATCCCAATTCCTTTTCCCATGCCACTTCATGAGGGGCCCGGGATGTTGTGGGGAGGTCGTCCAGGAGGGTGTAGATGTCTGATATGAGGCCTTTAGTGTTGGTGCGTTTCCAGCTAATGTGTTCAAAGGGGGATAAATGTCTGTGGAGAAGGGTGGTGGTGATGGTGGAGTGGAAATGTCTAATTTGTAGATAGCGGAAGAAGTCCGATGAGGGGATTACTGTTCCTTCACGGATATCTGCGAATTGTGGGAACGTAGCTGTGGAGGTGATATCATTAACATAGAAAATACCACTCATGCGCCAAGATGTGTGCGTGGCTCTGCTCATACCTGGTGGGAAGGCTGGGTTGTTAAATAACGGAATTAGCGGGGACGGGTATGGGGCCAAACTGAACCGTCTATTTGTCAGGTCCCATGTTGCCAGGGAGCGACTTACTACAGGGTGCAATAGGGCCGCACGGGGACGCTGGTTCCGGTGAAGCCACAGTAGGGAGGATAGTGTAGCTAGGCCCGTCTCCTCCGCCTCTATCCCCACCCAGACCTTCCGCGTCCCGCCTTCGTTGCACCATTGTGCACATTGAGCGAGTTGCGCGGCATAAAAGTATTTCTTAAAATCCGGGATACCCAGACCGCCGCCTCTGGAGGGGCGTTGAAGCAGTTTAAGTCTGACTCGAGGGCGTTTGTGATTCCAAATAAAGAGGGAAGATTGGCGTTGTAGGGTCTTGAAGACGTAGGTAGGGACGTAGATCGGGAGGGTCTGAAATAAGTACAGGAGTCGGGGGAGCACGCTCATCTTGACAGAGTTAATTCTGCCTATCCATGATATAAAATAACTGGACCAGTCCACCAAGTCCTCCTTAATTGTCTGTAATAAACGGGGATAATTTGCTTGGAAAAGTTGGTGGTGATGGTGGGTCAAGTACACACCAAGGTATTTAATTTTCTTGGTTTGCCAGTTACAGGGGAGAATAGTTTGAAGTTCTTGTTTGAGAGCTGCCGGGATATAAAAGTTAAGGACCTCTGTTTTGCTCACGTTTATTTTATAACCTGAGAGCTGTGAGTATGAGCTAATCTCAGATAAAAGCGCGGGGAGAGATTGGGCTGGGTCAGTGAGGGAGATCAGGACGTCGTCGGCATATAGCGCTATCTTGTGTTCAGATAGGCCTGTGGATATTCCATGGATAGCACTGTTATTACGGATCCTTGCTGCTAGGGGCTCCATGACTAGGGCAAAGATTAAAGGGGAGAGGGGGCATCCCTGCCTGGTACCATTGGTGATCCCGAAACTGGAGGAGGAGACACCGTTAACCATAACCTGGGCCGACGGAGAGTGGTAGAGTGCTTTAATTCCCTCTAGAAAGTTTCCGGAGAATCCCATTTTGTCAAGGACTGCAAAGGCAAAAGACCACGATATGCGGTCGAAGGCCTTCTCCGCGTCAAGAGCCAAAATGAGAGAGGGAGGTTTCCGTTTTTGGATTGAGTATATTAGATCTATTGCCCTTCTAGTGTTGTCGGACGCCTGGCGTCCAGGAATGAAGCCGACCTGATCCGGGTGGACCAGGCCGGGCATCAGGGGACCCAGACGGTTAGCTAGTATTTTCGCGTATATTTTCAAGTCAACATTCAATAATGAGATTGGTCTGTAATTTAAGCAGCTAGTCGGATCTTTGTCAGGCTTTGGTATTACCACTATATCGGCCCGAGTCGTCTCCGGCAGGAAGGAGGCTCCCTCGAGGATACCGTTAAATAGGGAGGCTAGGTGTGGGGCCAGTTCCTTCGCGAAGAGTTTATAATATTGGGCTGTGAAACCGTCCGGACCCGGGGCAGCCGACGAGCGCATCGATCGTATGGCAGCTATTGTCTCCTCCTCCGAGATTCGACTATTTAGGGCTTCCAATTGATTGTCGGATAGGGTTGGGAGGGGGGTATCGGATAAATATGAGCGCACTCCCCCGGATCCGTCAGGAGACAGCAGGGGCGAGTCAGGTAAGTTATAGAGGGAGCTATAAAACAGGCGGAAATCTTCAGCCATCAATTCAGGGTCATATGTATAGGTTCCCCTTTGTGGCGAGTACAGTTTATCTATTGCACCCAACGCTTGCTTACGACGTAGTTTGTTGGCTAGTAGGGTATCTATTTTATCCATTTTGTCGTAAAAGCGTTGTTGCAACTTCCGAAGAATTGTTGCCGCGCGGGTGGATAGGAGAGTGTTGAGTTGTCCTCGGAGGGAGTCTATCTGGGTGAGTAAAGAGGGGTCGGGGGATGCTTTGTGTTTGGGTAGTAAGGTGGCTATTTCTGATTCGAGGGAGGCTATTTCCTGTGCGGCTTTTTTCTTGATTGCCGACGATTTTGCTAATAAGGTACCGCGAATCGTGGCTTTGTGGGCTTCCCAAAGGATATTAAGTGGAATATCGGGAGATATATTTTCAGTGAAGTATTGTGTAATCGCTAGTCTAGTTTCCTCTAGTGCAGAGGGGTGTTGTAGAAGCGAGTCATCAAGACGCCATTTAAATTTCCTATGAGGCGAGCGGTATATATCTATGAGGAGGTAGACCCCAGCGTGGTCCGTCCAAGTCAGTGGTGTAATGCCCGTGTCCGAGATCAGTGGCACTAGGGCAGTGGTGATGTGGATCATGTCAATCCTGGAATAGTGTTGATGTGGAGCTGAGAAGTGCGTAAAATCTTTGGTGTGGGGGTGTTGGGAACGCCAAGTGTCACAGAGACCGTGGAGTTTCATGGTGGCGGTAAGTGTGCGGGAAGCCCGAGGGAGGGTCGTCATGGAAGCATGAGGCGGAGGACCAGATCTATCCAGCAAGGGGTCTATTATGGTATTAAAGTCACCACCCATGATAATGCTTCCCTGTGCTTCTCGTGATAGGCGTTTGGAGAGAGAATCAAAAAACAAAGATTGGTCTTGGTTGGGGGCATAGACGGAGACCAGGGTGAAAGCCTTAGAGCGGAGGGTACCCATTACCATGAGGAACCGTCCGTCTGGGTCTGTCACCGTCCTGGAGTGAATAAACGGGATATTACGGTGAACTAAGATGGCCACACCCCGTTTTTTGCAGTCTGCTGAGGCAAAGTAGGACTGGGAGAACCATTTGCCCGTAAGCCGAGTGTGGGGACCGGTGAGATGTGTTTCCTGCAGGAATGCTATGTCAACTTTCTCACGTCTGCAAGCACTCAGGAACACGGTACGCTTCCTAGGGGAATTCAGGCCATTTACATTGACCGAGAATATTTTAAGAGACATGATTATTTACGTGGGGGAGTACGGCATATTGCCAGGTATGGTCCAGCGAGGTACAATTTGTGCCAGGCAAAGGCCACCCCTCCAGGCCAAGCAAGAGAAGGAGCAGGAAAGTCAAGCAGAGGCCACAAGAAAAGAGAGAAAAGAAAGAACATAGAAAAGAAGAAGAAGAAGTACCCCAAACGGGGAAACATCCCTGAGGTTGTGGGTCCCATTTAGGGGCCGCTAGGAAAAAGCATCGAGTTAGTAACATTATAAACAACAGTAAGGGATTGTAGGGGGGTAACTGAGCTACCATGTGGGAGGGTGAGCGTCACCCGGGCCATGAAGGCTGGGAATGGCTATGACCTTTTTACATTTATAGCAAACATAATATAATATAGGACATTGAGAACTGTGTCCATACAACAAAAATGCAAGCATGAAAACAAAAAAGAGAGAGAAAAAAATAAAAATTGGGGAGGGAGAAAGAAGGGGAGGAGGGGGGTTGGGAGGAGGGGGGGGGATTCAAACAGTTATAACTTGTTTATAACAGCATTAACCAAGGATAGTTACGATACTGGTAGTTGAACTGAGGTCGAATCTTCCACTGTTCACACTCGTTTCGAGTCGTGGAGAAGTTGCACCGACAGTTCATGCACTATACACATCGGGGGGTTTCCCCAGGTCAGGGAGGGTCCTTGTCCACATTGCGCTGTCGGGTCACCCGTGTCCAGTCGGGAAGAGGGGACTGAGGATGTGGCGGTTGGGATGATGAGGCCGCCATGTCTTCTACTGCTGATGTTGGGAGGAGATCTAGCTTTGCCAGCAGTTCCTGTCCTTGGGGTAAGGTCTTGACCGAGTGAACAGAGTTATTGACCGAAACATGTAAGTGGAAGGGGAATCCCCATCTGTATCTGATCTGGTGTTGTCGTAGGATCCGGGTGACCGGTTGGAGGTCTCGCCGTTTTTGGATGGTGGAGGGTGCAAGATCCTGAAAGATCTGCAGCTGTGTGCCTTTAAACAGGATCTCCGATGTGTCTCGAACGGAGGACATGATTTTCTCCTTCGAACGGAAATAATGGAAACGGACAATAACATCCCTGGGCGGTTGGGCGGGAGATGGTTTTGCCCGGAGTGCTCTATGTGCCCTGTCGCAAAGGCATTCTTCGACTGTGAGGTCTGGTACCAAGTGTATGAAGAATTCTCTCAAGAATGTTGGTAGTGATGGGCCGAGGACCGTTTCTGGAACGCCACGTATGCGCAGATTATTTCTACGCGAGCGATTTTCTTGGTCCTCTTGTCGCTCCTTGAGGGACTCCATTTCCTCGTGCAATCTAGCGAGTTCACTGTCAATGCGGTGTTGGGAGCGGCAGAGATCGTCCGTCTTTGTTTCCAGTGCATCCGTCCGGTTACCGAGATCTGTAAGGTCCGATTTAAATTCGGCTATAGCGTTCGAGAGTTCTTGCTTGAACGCGGACTGCACTCCCTCCAATAGGCTCGACATAACCGCCTGTATCTGGGGATCGATACCCACTTCCGACGAACATGGAGAGGGGGGGGAGCTTGCGGCCATGGTGGGGTTCTGTGAGCCCTTGGACTTTGAGCCAAAGAAGTTAGTCGGAGCTTGCGATGCTTTTTTGTTTTTGGACATAGTGGCTTATATCCATAAGAGGTAGGGTAGGAGTGGGGGTAAAAAAGAAAAAGGAAGGAAAAATTATTGCTGGGGGGACACAGGCCCGAGTCCGTTTAATGAACAGGTAATCCGGTCAGATCCGATCCTCCAACCGCGGAGCTGGGGGGGTAGGGTGCCAGAGTATTATATATGGGGTCTGATCATTTGGCTATGGCACATGTAGTATTTTATTATTTTGCGTTAAATCATCTTGAGAGTCATCTTAAGGATAGGTCTGGGATGTGCGGATCCGAATATCATAACGCTGAGGCCATGACTCTTCCAGGCGCCAACTCCGACGTCGGGGCAGATCGCGGTTCGATCCCCTATTCAGTGGCTCGGGCGCACTTGGGTGGTATTAAAGCACTTCCATAGCCTTCGCCGATACTGGCGGTAGTGTAAATAGAATCTGTACTCCTGCGGGGGTGAGGAGTGTGTGGTATAGTGCGGGTTATCTTTACCCTGGCTGAGTGCCAGAAAGTAAAATGGTGACTCTGGGTTCCTGTCGTGGGCTTCTATGGAGCAGGGGTGCAAATGAGAAATGAGTGCTGTGGCAGCAGCAGGCACTCACAATATTCCAGGATGGTTGGGTGCTAAAGGTAATGCAGCCTTTTTGGATGTGCTGTAGAGATTCCTAGAGCTGCAGGTGTGCTCAGCCTTCTCCAGCTAAATCTCCAGGAATCCAAGATGGCCACCGCAGCACTTATAGGGCTGCTCCTTTCCCCTCTTTTATCCCTTGTGGGGCTGCTTGTGGCACAGAGGCTCTTTGGAGGTGCTTAAGAGTGTCCAGCCTCGCATGTGGGGGTGATCCGGGGTGTCGGGGAGCCCGTCGCGGCCGCGTTCCGATCCCGGAGCTCACGGCCGGGTCTTCCCCGAACTCGAGGTCCCGGCTTCTGGGCGCGTGTTAGGCCGCGGCGGCCGGAGGTAGCAGGGGGGCCGCAGGCCCGCTTCAGCTGCTGCACAGCTCCGCCGGAGGGGTCCGCAGGAGGGATGAGGCCACCACAAGCCGCTGCCAACGGTCCGGAGGGGAGGAGATGAGGGTCCCAAGTCCCGCGAGTAGCTCCGGAGCCCGGCCCCGCGAGGCGGCGAAATCGAGGCCCCGGTTTCACAGGAGGGGGAAGGCCACAATCCGCAAGGGCAGCCAAGGCCGCCCTCCGACTCCGCAGCACGCTTCCCCTGGTCGGGTTGATGTAGGCAGAGGCAGTGGGGTAAGTGCAGGGGGCACCAGGATACTAAATAGAGTTGTTTTTTTTATTTATGTTGGCCAGTTTGCAGGAGCTCCTAGGGAGTGCTTCCTCTCCCATTGCCAGCCAGGCCACGCCCCAGTGCGGGTGATTTTCAATTGGGAGAGTCGTCTTCTCGGGTCTCCTTTAACAGGAGCTCTAGCAGTGGCACAACTTCTCCCTTCTTGAAATAACGTTTTATTGGTTATATAAGCATATAAACAGATAGATACATCGTTGTAACAATAGAAGGCATATAAGGAACTAGTGAGAAATAATAATCAGGATGGAGGGGCACACAATAGACATATCAATAAGTAGTTGTGACGCTTGCCTCCAAGTAGCCAAATTACCTAGTTGCTACAACTATTCTTTAAAGTTAGTAGAAGGGGTGAAAGAGACAAAGAGCATGAAGAGGGAGAGGGGGGGGGGAGGGAGGAAGAGAGAAAAAGAGAAAAAGGGTCGGCCAGTCCGAGCCACCTATAGAAGCCAAATTCAGGTGTAAATAAGGTCTGGTTGATGTCTCAAATATTCAGAGTCAAACATATAGAATGAAACACTAAGTATTAGCTGTTAAATGGTTGTCAATGGTGGTTCAGCGTTAAAATGCAAGGTCCATGGTGTCCATGTCTCAATAAAGGAGGTAGGGGAGTCTCGGAGAGAAGCCGTGATTCGCTCTAACTTATATGTGTACCAAATTGCGTTAATAGTAGCGGCCATGGTGGGAGGGGCCACAGATTTCCAATTAGATGCTATTAGGCATTTGGCTGTGTTCAGAATGTGTTTAATTAGGGCTCGTTGGTGGTGCGAGGTGTCAGGGACGGGGCGGGAGAGCAGTGAGTAAAAGGGTGAGTCCGGCATGGTTAAGTGCATAACTTCTAAAACCAATTTATGAATTTGTCCCCAATACTGGCTAATTTTTGAACAAGACCACCAAACATGCAACAGGGTCCCCCTGCAACCACACAATCTCCAGCACTCGTCCGAGCACGTTGGATAAATAGAATGCAATCTAGTCGGGACCAGATACCAGCGATAATACAATTTATATGAGTTTTCGGCTATACGAACTGAAATAGAGCTTTTGGCAATTTCCTGTCTAATATCCTCCCATTCCTCTATAGTTAAGGTCTCTCCCACCTCCCTCTCCCATGCCAGCTCGTGACTCTCCTTGGGGGGGATATTATGTGATAATAACACTCGGTAAATGCGTGAAAGGAGTCCCTTCGTTGAGCGGGAGCCGCAACACCATATTTCCAGAGGGGTAGCTATGATGGGGTGGGTGGGTTTAGGGAGTGTTCCGTAGAAGTGTCTAATTTGTAGAAATTGGTAAAATACCGAGTGAGGGAGCGAGTAGCGGGATTGTAAATTTTCAAAAGATGGGAATGAGGAAAGAGGGGCAATGTCTTGAAGGAAGAGAATATTGTGTGATGTCCAATGATGAAATGCAGAGTGGGTATTACCCGGTGGGAAGTACGGGTTGTTCCATAGAGGAGTTAGATAGGGATTGTGGGAACGAAGTTGATAGAAGCGAGTGCAGAAATCCCATATTGACAAGGAAAAGCGCACCGTTGGCAGGAGAAGACTAGAGACAGGTCGAGAACGGGCTGGGCACCATAGTAGGGTTGAGGGTGAGAACATACGAAGAGATTGTGCCTCAATGCCGGTCCACGTTCTCTGTGCCGGAGGTGAGTGCCAAAGGACACAAGAGGCCAGGTGTGTGGCTCGATAGTAACGAGTAAGGTCTGGTACGCCAAGACCGCCTTCCGAGCGGTGTTGTTGCAGCAGCCGTATCTTAACCCTGGGTTTCTTCCCAGCCCAAATAAAGTTAGATATATCTCGCTGTAGGTTCTTTAATATTTTGACTGGGATGTGAATAGGCAGGGTTTGCCACAGGTACAATATCCGTGGCAGTAAGTTCATTTTGACTGCTGCTATGCGACCAAACCAGGAGATAAAGAATTTGTTCCAAGTAGCAAGATCTGTTTTAAATTGAGATATCAACCGTGGGAAGTTAGCAGCATATAGCGATGAATAAGATTTGGTTAGGTAAATGCCTAAGTATTTAAGTTTTGTAGTTTGCCATTTAAAGGCATAGGAAGAACGTAAAATACTGAGATCCTGTGGGGGGATATGTAGGTCCAGAATCTCTGTTTTGTCTGCATTGAGTTTATAATTTGAAATGGAGCTATATGTGTGGATCTCCTGAAAGAGCTGTTGTAAGGATATGTGTGGGTCGGTCAGTGTGAGAATGACATCATCTGCATACAATGCGATTTTATATTCATGATTGTCCACCCGAATACCCGAAATATTGGGGTTCAGACGGATTTTCGCCGCCAGTGGCTCCATCACTAGGGCAAAGAGTAATGGGGAAAGTGGGCATCCCTGTCGGGTGCCATTTTTGATAGACAAAGGCGAGGAGGTGAGGCCATTAACCAGGATTGACGCTGAAGGGTTAACATATAGCGAGGTGACGGCATTATAAAATGGGCCTTGAATACCCACTGCCTGAAGGGCTTGTTGTATGAAGGGCCATGCTACCCTATCAAAAGCCTTCTCCGCGTCAAGTGCCACCACCAACGTTGGGGTGGCATCCCGCTGGGAGAGGTGAATAAGATCTATAAGGCGCCTAGTATTATCAGCAGCCTGGCGATTGGGGATGAAGCCTACTTGATCTGGGTGTATCAGTGTAGGGAGATGGGGGGCGAGTCGATTTGCCAGGATTTTAGCAAATAATTTTAAATCCGTGTTTAATAACGAAATGGGCCTATAGTTTTTTAGTTCCATAGGATCCCGATCAGGTTTGGCAATAACTATAATATTGGCTCTGGTGGTCGCTGCATCAAGCGAGCTCCCCTCCATCAGTGAGTTAAATAGTGAATGTAACATAGGGAGAAGGGCTTGGGAGAATTTCTTATAATATATGGCAGTATATCCGTCCGGACCCGGTGCGGAGGAGCGACGGAGCTGGCCGATTGTGATAAGAATTTCCTCGTGTGTGATGGGATCATTGAGTAACTTAAGGTCCTCTGTGGATAATTGCGGTAATTGACAAGAGGAAAGGTAGTGTTGGGTAGTTGCGGTATAATGTGGGTCGGTAGCGGCCTCTGAAGGGAGGTTATAAAGAGAAGCATAATATTCCTGGAAAAGGGAGGCCATCATTTTAGGGTCACTTGTTGCGGATCCGTCAGGACATCGCAAGGCCAGAATACGATTGAGCGTACGTTTCTCACGTAGTCGCCGGGCTAATAATGTATCTGCCTTATCCGACTTTTCATAGAATTTTTGGCGGATCCACAACAGTGACTTGATCGTTTTCTTTGTGAGTATTTGGGATAATTGCCCTTTCAGGGCGAGTATTTTTAAATATAATTTACGTTTAGGGAATCGCTGATGACGGAGTGTCAGGGCCGTTAATTCAGTCTCTAGGTCCGTGATCCGCTTACACTCAATCTTCCTTTGTGTCGACATAAGGCTAATCAGGAGCCCCCGCAAGGTCGCTTTGTGTGCTTCCCATAGTATTGTCGGCGATATGTCAGGGGAGACGTTATCATTTAGGAAGTGATGAATCGCCTCCTCTACTCGGGTCACATTATCAGGCTTAAAGAATAGGGACTCATGAAGGCGCCATTTGCGGAAAGTCGGAGGTTTATGGGAGCAGACAAGATCAAGGAGAATCGCATAGTGATCAGACCAGGTGGTCGGGATCACCTGGGCTCCCAACAGGGATTGGGTGGAGTCCCTATCTACAAAAACGTAGTCAATACGAGTGTATATATCGTGTTGTGGGGAGAAGTGTGTATAGCCCTTAGCGGAGGGGTAGAGCGTTTTCCAGGAATCATATAAATTATGTGCAGTGACACAGGTCCGGAGGAGTTTAGACAATTTGGTATGGGGAGAGGGCTCAACACCCGGGCGGGATCTATCAACATGGGGATCCATTGTAGCGTTACAATCACCGGCCACAATAACCCAGGGATTTGAGAATTTAGAAAGGTGGTCCGAGAACGTCCTAAAGAAGGAACCCTGCTGCATGTTTGGAGCATAAACCGATGCCAAAGTAATGGGAGTTTGATTAAGGAAGCCGGAGAGAATCACAAATCTGCCATGGTCATCTTGAATTGTGTCCTGAACAACTAAGGGGAGATCACGATGAACCAATATGGCAGTGCCTCTGCGTTTAGCAGACATTGTAGAATAGAAGGCATGAGGATAGCGTTTGGAGCTTAAGGAGGGGTGAGGGGTCTTAAAGTGGGTTTCCTGTAAGAATATGATATCCGCCTTTTGTCTGGCAAAAAACTGAAACGCCATGGATCGCTTGGTTGGGGAGTTAAGGCCATTGACGTTAATGGATAAAACTTTCAGAGTCATGGGGGTTGAAAGTCAGCACAGCTCAATAGAAAAGGTAGCTCTGGACATGGCCGGCCAGGGGGTGTGGAAGAGGGGAAATAAAGAAAGTAGAGACAGGTAAAGGAGATCGTAAGTACGAACTGTAGGGCTAGACCCTTTCCTAAAAACGGGTTGGGTCCAGAAAGGAAGGGGCGGGCGCCGAGCGGGCAGCCCCTTCGGGGTGTGGGGTCGTGTCTGTAATAACACATAACAAGGAAGATGAGGAACACATGGGAGGGTATAAGAACCAGGAGAAACATTCCGCAGACCAGGACAGAACAGAGGGGGAGCGGGGGGGTTCAGATCAGGGAGTAAGTAAGGGTAGGTAGAAAGAAGAGGAAACCTGTATCATCATTCGTATTAACAATAACAGTGCTCATTTATGTGAAATCAACCAAGGCATCCTAAGGTACATTATCGATGTGGTGTACAACATTGTACAGAAAGATCGATGGCAGCAAATGACCACAATAGTACCTATAATTGTCACCTCTATAGTCGGTTTCCGAGCGGCCCCTCTGAATCTAGTAGCAGATTAGCCTTACCATTTCAAGGCATGAAACCAGGAAAGATAAGAGGGACCACTATGAACCGAGAAGCAGGAGGCTCAAGCTGCGTCTAATTGATCTAGCCGCCAAAAGCAGATATGGTAAATAATATTGTATAAACTGAGATATGAGAAACTAACGTAACATATTAATTAGATCAAGAAGATATTTAGTAGCAAAATAACCGTACCCTAGAAATAGGCAAACCGGGTCCGGGGGGGCACGCCGTCCTCCGGGTCTGAGCAGGCCGAGAGCCCGTCCATCCCAGAGGGCGCGATCAATCATCCCCAGGACAGAGGCGCTATGCAGCGCCTTGCACTAAACAGATAAGGCAACTTAAAGTACTGAATTCGCCAAACCACAGAGGCCCTACATGTAAAATAATATATCAGTAAGTCGCTATGCAGCAAATGTGGGAGGTGACTATAAACAATAACCAGTATTATTGCTGATCCGATGAAGGAAGTCCGCTCGCTCATTTAGTAGACCATTCGGGGGCAGGAGCCCCAGGCCTCTTAGGGGAGGTGACAGGTAGTTGCTTTCGGATCTCATCAGGAAGAGACTCAAATAAGCCCAAGGTTTTGAGGAAATCATATCCCTGGGAGGGCGTTTTTATCGAGTGGTGAGAGCCATCTTTCGTGACATGCAGCTGGAACGGGAACCCCCACTTATACTTGATGGAGTTATCTCGAAGGACTTTAGTGATGACGGTCAGGTCCTTGCGTTTTCTAAGCGTGGAAGGGGCCAAGTCCTGGAAGATCTGCAATTGGGCTCCAGAGTAGAGAACCGTTTGATGATCCCGGGCCGCCATCATAAATCTCTCTTTCGTTTTGTAATAATGAAATCGCAGAATGACATCTCTTGGGGGTTGGGTCGGTGGTGGGCGCGGGCGCAAAGCTCGGTGTGCTCTATCGAGTAGGAGGAAGTCTTTTGGGATTTCCGGAATTATGGTTTGCAGAAGGCCTTCCAGAAAAGTCGGGAGGCTCTCCATAGCGACGCTCTCCGGAATGTTACGGATCCGAACATTGTTCCGGCGATTCCGGTTGTCCAAATCTTCTAAGTGATCCTCTTGCTGGGCTATTTCCGCCCGGATCTCCGCTAGCTCCTGTTCGACCACCACCTGGTACTGGCAGACTTCATCGACTTTACGTTCCAGGGAATCCGTGCGGGTGCCGAGATCAGCTAGTTCAGTTCTGAATTCGGTCAGGATCGATCTCATTTCCGTTTGGATAGTCTTAGTGACGATTGCCACTACATCTTGGGTCGTAAGACCTGATTTTGATGAAGGATCGTCATCGGCATCCGACTGGGGATCCACGGAGGGGGAGCCCCGTGGCGTAGCACCTGCTTTCTCCCATGCTCGGAGAATACTAGGCTTAGCTTGAGCAGGTGTTTTGCGGTTCTTTTGTGACATGGCGCAATGATGAAAGCTGAAAAATGTCCAGTATTATTGTCGGCTCAGTTAAACTGTTGGCACAGTCACGGGACGGGTTGGGATCAGCTTCCCGAGATTTTATGAGTGTTATGAGGCGTGAGAACCTGATCACCTCCTGGTCGCGGAATGATTTAGTATAAAGCAGAAATCATATGATCCTCATGTTGTAGCGGGTAAAATAAGTAGTAATCAAGTGTGCGGCATCATCAGCATTGCCAAGCGAGGTAGGTAGATCCCATTAGTATCCATCCCGGCAGCCAGGTGGGAGAAAAGGGGAGGGGCACGCTCGTCTGGTCACGGTCCAGCCAGTGACAAGTCGCAACGCGGCAGGACCCGAGTAAGGGACTTATGCGTTACTGAGCGCAGATCTTGAGGCAGACCCCCCCCAACACTGGATCCCCCGGTGGTAGGTGCCGCAGGCAGGTGTTGCTGCAGCTGGGGAAGGTCACAGGCAGCGTGTGCAGTCAGAGAGGGTCACAGGGGAGATAACGCACTGGCACCCCAGCGGGGTAAGAGGTAGGCAGGAGGCACCGCAGTAGGATGAGGGCCCTAGAGCGGGGTCCCAGTGTGGGATAGCTGCAGCTACTTACAGTTTTGTGTGCCCCAAGATGGTCGCCTGTAGGAGCATAGGCAGGGGCCAGCACAGAGAACAGATGCGGCTGCAGGGGGCAGAGAGGGAGCCCACCCGTTCCAGGAAGTGCCCGATGGCCTAAGGCAGGAGGGAGAAGACCTGTGAAAAAGTCCCGGCGGCCAGAGAGACAACAGCAGCACAGCTCCAGCAGGGGCAGTGTAGTGCAGAGAAGACGGGCCTGTTCTGCCACCTCCAAGATGGCCGCCGTCAGTGATAAATGGTGTGTCTTCTCACAAGTTTTTCTTTCTTTTTTCCCAGCGCCGCTCCCAGGGGTTTATATGTATGTAGGGCCCCCAGTCCCCTCAGCGCTGACTGCCAGTCCCCCCCGTTAATTATCGCGGCCCGCTGATCTTTTACAGTGGTGTAGCGTCTGATTCTCGACAGACGCCACACCCAATATGGCCGCCGCCACCGGAGCTCCGTGTCTCTATTCGGCTCCTGTAACTTCAGGGGCGCTTGGGCTCTTCTCGGCCGCTCGGTCAGGCCTCCCCAGGCAAGGGGCACGTAGCAGGGCAGCGAGGTGAGTCTTGGAGCGGCGTTTAAACGGCCGGAGGACGTGCGATCTCGGGCGGGGGTGGTCGCTAATTGAGGCCCCGGCTTCACCCCACAGGGAAGGCCGCAACCCGCAAGCACTGGACGGGCCCGTGCTCCGGCTCCGCAGCTCACTCCCTGGGTGCCCAGAGTAACAGGGGCAACTGTGGGGCGATATAGGGGAGGGATAGGTGGGGTGAAGGTTGGTTTAAGGGGTTATAGAGGTTTGGTTCGGCAGGAGCTCTCTAGGGACACTTCCTCTCAGACAGGCCTCAAGCCACACCCCGAATGTTAAGATTGTTAATGGGGAACCTGTGGTACCAGGTGACAGGGTTACGTATCCCCACATGGCCATCTGTAATGAGCTCTTGTACCAGATTGTCAAAAGGGGTGAGGATGTGGTGGAACAGCTGGTAGTTCCCCAGCCTTATCGGAGAACGGTACTAGATTTAGCTCATAGTCACGTTACCGCAGGACATTTAGGGGCAGAAAAAACCACTGAAAGAGTTTTACAAAGGTTCTTTTGGCCAGGGGTTTATAAAGAAGTGTCTGAATATTGTTCTTCCTGTCCTGAATGCCAGTATCATGCCCCTAGACCCCATTTCAGGAGCCCACTAGTTCCCATGCCTATTATAGAGGTCCCGTTTGACAGAATAGCCATGGATCTCGTGGGGCCCTTGTTAAAGTCTGCTCGGGGCCATCAGTATATCCTGGTAATTATGGACTATGCCACTCGATATCCTGAGGCTGTCCCTTTACGCACTATCACAACCAAGGCGATAGCTAGGGAGCTGGTGCAGGTATTTAGTAGAGTGGGAATACCAAAAGAAATTTTGACTGACCAAGGTACTCCATTTATGTCAAGGATCATGAAAGAATTGTGCAAGTTATTTAAGGTCACTCACCTCAGGACGTCCATCTACCATCCCCAAACTGACGGGTTGGTGGAAAGGTTTAATAAAACATTAAAAAGTATGTTAAAAAAGGTTGTTGAGAGAGATGGGAAAAACTGGGATTGTTTGTTGCCCTACTTGTTAATGGCCATCAGAGAAGTTCCTCAGTCCTCTACGGGGTTTTCTCCATTTGATTTGTTGTATGGTAGACACCCCAGAGGGCTGTTGGATGTTGCCAAAGAGACGTGGGAAGGACAGCCCACTCCTTATAGAAGCGTTATTGAGCATGTAACACAAATGCAGGATAGGATTGCAGCCGTGGTACCTGTTGTCAGAGAGCACATGGAACAGGCCCAAAGTGCTCAACAGAGGGTCTATAACCGGAGTGCCAAGATACGGGAATTTGCTCCTGGAGATAGAGTTCTTGTTTTGGTACCCACTGTGGAAAGCAAATTCCTAGCTAAATGGCAGGGTCCATTTGAGATTAGGGAAAAAGTGAATGAGGTTAATTACAAAGTATACCAGCCGGGAAAGAGAAAACCCGAACAGATCTACCATGTTAACTTAATCAAACCCTGGAAAGATAGGTTGTCTCTGTCAGCGGAGCCTTGCCCTTCGGTGTCTTCACCCCGGTTGCTTCCCGCAGTGAAGGTGTCAGAGACATTATCAGCTGATCAGAACAATCAGGTTAAAGAATTTCTCATCCAAAATAGGGAGGTATTTTCAGAGCTGCCTGGCCGAACGACCATAATAAAACATGACATTGTCACAGAACCAGGGGTCAGGGTTCATTTAAAGCCATATAGGATTCCTGAAGCTCAGCGAGAAGCTATTTCTAAGGAAGTTAAAACCATGTTAGAACTTGGAGTCATAGAGGAGTCTAACAGTGAGTGGTCCAGTCCCATAGTGCTCATCCCGAAGCCCGACGGTAGCATACGCTTCTGTAATGACTTTCGTAAGTTAAATGAGGTGTCCAAGTTTGACGCATACCCCATGCCCCGTGTGGATGAGCTTGTAGAAAGGCTGGGAACAGCCAGGTTTCTCACCACATTGGACCTGACCAAAGGTTACTGGCAAATACCTTTATCTGATAGCGCCAAAGAAAAAACAGCCTTTTCGGTTCCGGAGGGGCTGTACCAGTATAAGATGTTACCCTTTGGGTTGCATGGGGCTCCAGCAACCTTTCAACGGGCGATGGATAAAATTTTGAGGCCCCATAGAAAATATGCAGCTGCCTATTTGGATGATGTGGTAATTCACAGTAC